>NC_088227.1:25932993-25947993 GCF_036934945.1 Oncorhynchus masou masou
GGTCACTTCTCGAGGTCACTTGGATCTCACTCGAGACTGACCACAAGTGTGAAGGCAACCTTTTTCATAGACCTCTCACATTTGACCTTCAATGAAAGGCAGTGGCTGGATGGGTTCTAATCAGTGAAAGCTAATAGAGAAGAAGTCACTTATTCAGCCTCACAGTCCCAGGCCTTTAGGTTATTGCAGGATACAAGGGGCCAACTAGTGACATCTGACACACTCCTATGGCATGTCTATTGTCACTGATCACACACCCTAACACTCACCTCTCACATATACAGCTCGATTCAGTCCAATCCAGACTGGTCATTTAGACAGTGACCTTTAACATGAACCAGGAAGAGTGTTAGATTGGAGTGCCTGGACTGCGATGTGATCTTCCAGAAATAGAGCATTAAGAGCTCAAGCCTTTCTGCCTGAGGGGATTTGTGGAGAAATTTAAGAAATATATTTGTCAGAAAATAATCAAGTAACCAAACTCATTGCATTACACCCTGGAAATTTTAAGTTGTTATATTTTATGATCTTGAATATTGACATGAAAAAGTAGAGAGAAAATGTTTAACAATGTCTTTCCATCCATCTTCTTTATGGTGTTGGATCTTTTAAATCTTGTTGTATCCATGCTGTATTAACAGCTGAATGTAGCTGGGTCAATGTTGGTGGATCCCTGCTGTCACCACAACGTGTTGTTTGTCATGTTGCTGATGTTTGCAGTGGTTAGCGACATTCTGTCTCTCTGTCACGGCTCTGTGCAAAATAAATGAAGAACGCCAGGGAGGGAGGGAGGGAGGGAGGGAGGGAGGGAGGTAGGGGTGGGGGAATAGCTCACAGTGTCAGTCAGTGTGTTGATCGGGCTTGTTTTCAACCCAGCATAAAATATGTTTTTTGTGCTGTGCTTAGTAGAGGAAGTAAACATGTATTGTTTAACAATGATAAAGCTAATTAAGTCTCTCAGATGGACTTTGGGATTCTATTCAGATTCATGGTCACTTGTTTAATTGTTGCCTTGAAACTCTTTAATATCCTTATTAGTGAATAAAATAGTTTTCAGAACATTCTGCAATATCTATCTTTAATGTGTATGTAGCTGCATACCTTTCTGTCAAGCCTGCCACAATTAAAAGGTTTTAATCACAGCCATGCAGTTAATGACCATTCAACCATTTCAGTAGTCCTTGATGTTGCCTGGGAAACCAACTCTCTCACAGCAGCATATTAATGGTAATCTATTAATACAGGTTGAGGTGCAGGTTTAGTCAGCTTTTCCTCTTCCTGCCTCCTGGAGCATGGAGGTCGATCTGTTACCGGGGGCAACTGATCGTCTGTATGCCTGGCCATTTGCTTTGTTGTTTTGTCTGGTCGTTGTTTGTTAGTTGTTGACCGCTAGTGGTTGTTGACGTGAGCGGTTTTCTTGCCGAGTGATCCATGATGCCTGTCAACACACTGAACATGGTGACTTGTGGAGGTGATTGGAGCTGTCGGTTAGTCGACCCTGCCTCGTTCCTCACATCTCTCCACCATCAGCGTTTTCATCACCCAACGCGGCTTCATCTTCTTTCCCCACTTAATTGGCCATCCGCTACGCTAGCTAGCGCGACCTACGCCAAACCCCCATCCGCCCAAGAGGTTAAATAGGAAATCCGTCATTCAGAAGACCCTGTGTGGAGAGACACATCACGGTGTAAGCCCCCCTGCCATTCCATCTCCACATGGATAGGCTGCTTTATACAGTCTCATCTGTGTTTCCTATAGTCTTGATTCACCAGACATGCGTGAGAGACAATAAATCAATTACTGAATAAATGCATAGATTCACACTATATGAACTGGAATGGGACATTCATAAATGCATAAAAGTAAACTTACACACCACAGGAGGCTGCTGGGATGAGGGCATTTTATAATAATGTCCAAAACGGAGCGAATGGAACGGCATCAAACATATGGAAATAATGTGTTTGATGTATTTGATGCCATTCCACTGATTTCGCTCCAGCCATTACCACGAGCCCGTTATCCCCAGTTAAGGTTCCGCCAACCTCCTGTGTTACCTGACAACACAGACAGCTTCTCTTTATATTCTTGGCTCCATGGTTCCTGATTTAGAACAAAATACTTAGTCGCACAATAGAGAACACATTCGTTCTTCATTGATTCCTCCACCCTTCTCCTCTCTACCTCCCTCTCCCCTTTCCTTTCCCACCATCCATCCTTCACCCCCTCTCCTCTCTACTCTTTTCCCGCTAGTGTCATTAGGGGCATTTAAGCTCAGCTCTGTCGACATTGTAAGCCAGCGCCGTTACCTTAATCTCAGAGCAGCAGCAGATAGACAGGCTTTAGGGTTAAGGCTTTGAGTGGAGGTGCATGCAGCCTCACAGTCTCACCGCCTCACCAGGAACAATGGAATATCTGTGATGATGAATCCCTATGGAATGTTGGGGAATGGGATAATGATGAGGATTTCGAGCACAGTGTCAACAACAGGCTGTTGGTGATGGTGATTCTGCTCTTGTCCGATATCAGGGATTGTAACTACAGGATTATGTAGTTTACTATATCCAGCCTACTGTACCCATTAAGGCTCTACTATACTTCAGCTAGACCGAAAGCCTAATTTCTCAGCACAGCAGCCTTCGGTAATTGGCAGGTAGAAGGGGGAGCAGGGGTGAGTGTAGGGGAGAAGGAGAGGGGTTGTTGCTGACACTAACCCAAAGCCTCACAGATCCCTGTGTGTAACGCTCGTCTTCTTCTTCTGACCAGGAGTAAGAGATATCGGACCAATTTGCAGCGTGGTAAGTGTCCATTTTAATATGTAAAACTGAACACTACAAAATACAAAATAACAAAGTGAAAGAATGAAACAAACAGTCCCGTGTGGCACAAACACTGACACGGAATATAATCACCCACAACTCAAAAGTGAAACCAGGCTACCTAAGTATGGTTTTCAATCAGGGACAACGATTAACAGCTGCATCTGATTGAGAACCATACCAGACCAAACACAGAAATCCCAAATCATAGAAAAAGGAACATAGACAGCCCACCCAACTAACGCCCTGACCATACTAAACAAAGACATAACAAAAGAACTAAGGTCAGAACGTGACAGTACCCCCCCCACCCCTAAAGGTGCGGACTCCGGCTACAAAACCTGAACCTATAGGGGATGTCTGGGTGGGTGTCTATCCGCAGTGGCGGGCTGGCGCGGGACATGAACCCCACTCCACCATAGTCTTTCTCCGCCTCCTTAACCGCCTCTCTAGAGCGGCGATCCTCGCCGCCGACCTCGGACTGGGGACCCTAGCAATGGCTCCCAAATGGACGGGAGATTCCGGCAGCACCGGACAGGTGGGAGACTCCAGAGTGAAAGGCGATTCCGGCAGCGCCGGAGTGAAAGGTGATTCCGGCAGCGTTGGAGTGACGGGCGATTCTGGCAGCTCCTGGCTGACGGACGGCTCTGGCAGCTCCTGGCTGACGGACGGCTATGGCAGCTCCTGACTGACGGACGGCTCTGGCAGCTCCTAACAGGCTGGCAACTTTGGCAGCTCAGGACAGACATGCGACTCTGGCAGCTCAGGACAGACGGGCAACTCTGGCAGCTCAGGACAGACGGGCGACTCTGGCAGCTCAGGACAGAACGAAGACTCTGGCAGCTCAGGACAGACGGGCGGCTCTGGCAGCTCAGGACAGACGGGCAACTCTGGCAGCTCAGGACAGACGGCCGACTCTGGCAGCTCAGGACAGACGGGAGACTCTGACAGCGCTGGGCAGCAGGAAGACTCTGGCAGCGCTGGACAGGCGGGAGCACCTGTAGGGAGGAGACGGAGAGACAGCCTGGTGCGGGGGCTGCCACCGGAGTGCTGGTGCGTGGAGGTGGCACCGGATAGACCGGACCGTGAAGGCGCACTGGAGGTCTCAAGCAACGAGCCCGCCCAACCCTACCTGGCTGAATGCTCCCAGTAGCCAGGCCAGTGCGGCGAGGTGGAATAGCCCGCACTGGGCTGTGCTGGCGAAGCGGGGACACCATGCGTAGGGCTGGTGCCATGTACCCCGGCCCGAAGAAACGTAGTGGAGACCAGATGCGCTGAGCCGGCTTCATGGTACCTGGCTCGATGCCCACTCTAGCCCGGCTGATACGATGCGCTGCTATGTACCACACCGGGCTATGCCTGCGCACCGGGGACACCGTGCGCCTCACGGCATAACACGGTGCCTGCCCGGTCCCCCTGCCTTTGCTTTGCAGCCCTAACTATACTAAACAAAGACATAACAAAATAACTAAGGTCAGAACGTGACACTGTGGAGGACTTGACTGTCCGTGTGCCTAAACAGCGATCACTCCCAGGTGGCGGCTCTCAATCGCCTGTCTCTATCCTGCCAATCAAATACTTAGCCCCATGTTGCTCAGGAGAGTTACTGCGGTTGAACCAGATAATCTGACTGACATTTTTTACTACAACACTTTCATTGAAACCATGGAGTGAGAAAAAACTTTGTATCCAATCAAATATATATACATATATATATAGAGAGAGTGTGTGTGTGTGTGTGTGTGTGTGTGTGTGAGAGAGAGAGTGAGAGAGAGAGAGAGAGAGAGAGAGAGAGAGAGAGAGAGAGAGAGAGAGAGAGAGAGAGAGATGACTATAATTATCTTGTCTTTTGCTACCTCTAGGTAATAGAAAGGGTAGTAAAGTTGGAAAGTAAGAAACACAGACCCCCCCCCGTCCTCTCTAATTGGTCCATTTCCAAGGCATCAGTGCAGAGTTGTGCTGAAAGGCTTTGATCCTGTTGAATGACACTGTGTTGATTTGTCGGCTCCTTGATTATAGCCTGTGTGCCCTGTGTGGATTAAGCTGTAATAACCACTATAGTCAGTCTCTCTGGGCTAATGCATTACTCAGATCTACTCACCATGGCATTCATCACAACCTTCATTAACAACAATTAATGTATTTCTGCTGGAGATGCAGTGGCACATACAGTAGATATAACACATAAATGAAGTACTATTCCAACAAGGTCTGTGTCATACTCTGAAAAACACTATTAGACACACACAGGTGCACGTCCCCACGTCTGCACACTCGCGCACAGCCAATTTACGGCCCTTTACTATTTTGTGTCAGATCCAGATTTGCCCCATGTTGCGCTTGATATTTAGACCCGTTTGTCACTGTTGACAGTCATGTGGGTAGAGATAATAACTGCTGATTTCCTGCTCTGATTGCTGCCTTTGCTTTGCAGCAGGGCTCTATGCTAATCAAGGCAATTAGGTAACAGCGCTCACTTGTTAATTTATGCTGCCGAGGCATTCTGAAACGAGGTACACAATGACAGGGATAGCCAATTAGAGATGTGGTATTGGATACGTGATGTGCCATAGAGATAGACAGGTAGTGCATCATCATCAGTCTTGCTTATTCATACTCGCATTAGAACTGTCATTTAGGAAACCTTCATGAGAATGGTAAATGGGATCCGTTCATTTATATGGGTGGATAAATCTGAATGTATGCTTGTTTATGTCTATCATTTGTCTGCATGTATTCTCAGTATGAGAACCAAAAATTTAATGAAAATACAACATTTAATTCAGAGCATACGGTTGCACACCGGGCTATGTAGGGGAGGGTGAATTAGTCCATTGGATGCAGGACAGCCTGTGTATGGTGCCTAGATCTTATGGTTAATTTGTATTGGCCAGTGAGGGGTTTAGCCTCTGAGGTATAGTGACTGGGTGTTATCCAATCAGAGGATAAAAGAAGTCCGAGCACGCTCAGTGTTAGGGGTCAGAGTTAATCTCTAGGGAAGTGAACACCCATTAAGAATTTACCCTCAGACTGTTTGAGTGACAATAACCAATTTAAGTAGTTGAAATGTTACAGGGCCTCATGCCAGACATATTGTAAACTACTGTAGGCAGGGCTCAGTGACGTTTATAATAACATGTCTGAACAGGTCAAGGGTCAGAGGTCGGCGTTAAAGTTTACCTAGCAATCAGCTAGGAGGAGAAACGGGGTGATGACCCTCCGTATTGCAGTATACGCTGCTACAAAAGCACCTGGACAGCCTGAAGGATTATCTGGTGGAAGAGTCTGGTTTCTTAGTCTCTGCTCCACACTCGAAGACAGCAGAGGGAGATAATACACTATTTGTGGACGTCAAGGTCTAAAGATGATAATAATGCTGCTAATGATGACGATGACGAAGGTGATGTTGTTGTCTCTGTAATTGCAATTCAACCATATGGGGTACTACAGTATAATGTGGTAAAGAACAGTCTCCCAAAGGATCATGGAAGGACCTATTTCAAATTCAATTGTATTTGTCACTTGTGCCGAATACAACTGTGAAATGTTTACTTTACAAGCCCTTAACAAACAATGCAGAGTAAAAAAAAATTCCAACAATTTCCAAAATAAAATAATGGGAAAATAGTAACACAATAAAATTACAATAATGAGGCTAAATACAAGGAGCGCTCTGGAGCAGGTTTTCATCAAAAATCTCTCTGTACTTTGCTCTGTTCATCGTTGCCTCAAACCTGACTAGTCTCCCAGTCCCTGCTGCTGAAAAACATCCCCACAGCAGGATGGTGCCAGGTTTCCTCCAGACGTGACGCTTGGCATTCAGGCCAAAGAGTTCAATCTTGGTTTCATCAGAACAGAGAATCTTGATTGTCACGGTCTGAGTGTCACATGAGTTGACACTGGAGAGACTAAGCAGGTACGGAGAGTCAAACATTTAATAAGGAACGGACATGGAACGACACAGGAACAGCATCAGCATACAGGAAGACAAAGACGAAAAACAATTAATGCAGAAGAGGGGAACAGAGCTGGGGAACTGACAAATATAGGGGAGGTAATAACTGGTGATGAGTGAGTCCAGGTGATTCCAATACCGCTGATGCGCGTGACGGGAAGGCAGGTGTGCGTAATGGTTAATAGGTGTGCATGATGCAGGGCAGCCTGGCACCCTCAAGCGCCAGGGTGGGGAAGAGCGGAAGCAGACGTGACACAGAGTCTTTAGGTGCCTTTTGTAAAACTCCAAGCTGGCTGTCATGTGCCTTTTACTGGGGAGTGGCTTCCGTCTGGCCACTCCACCATAAAGGTCTGATTGGTGGAGTGCTGCAGAGATGGTTGTCCTTCTGGAAGGTTCTCCCATCTCCACAGAGAAACTCTAGAGCTCTGTCAGAGTGACCATCGGGTTCTTGGTTACCTCCCTAACCTCTTCTCCCCTGATTACTCAGTTTGGCTCGGTGGCCAACTCGATGAAGAGTCTTGGTGGTTTCTAACTTTTTCCATTTAACAAGGATGGAGGCCACTGTCTTCTTGGGTACCTTTATTGCTGTTGACATTTATTGGTACTCTTACCCAGATCTGTGCCTCGACACAATTCTGTCTCGGTGCTCTACCGACAATTCCTTCTACCTCATGGCTTGGTTTTTTCTCTGAGACGCAATGTCAGCTGTGGGACCTTATATCGACAGGTGTGTGCCTTTCCAAATCATGTCCAATCAATTGAATTTACCACAGGTGGACTCCAACCATGTTGTAGAAACATCTCAAAGATGATCAATGGAAGCAGGATGCTCCTAAGCTCAATTTCGCGCCTCATAGCATAAGGTCTGAATACTTGCGTCCATTAAGTATTTCTGTTCTTTTTTTTGAATACATTTGTAAACATTCTAAAAAGCTGTTTTTGATTTGTTGCTATGGGTTATTGTGTGTAGATTGATGAGAAAAAAAATATTGAATCAATGTTAGAATATGGCTGTAACGTAACAAAATTTGGAATAGGAAGGGGGTCTGACTACTTTCCGAATGCTCTGCATGTACATGTAGGTTAGGGTAAATTGACAATGCATAGATAATAAGCAGATAGTAGCAGCAGCATAAAAATGGGGGGGGGACGCACTGGGGACCAGATGCGTAGAGCCGGCTTCATGGCACTTGGCTCGATGCTCACTCCAGCCCGGCCGATACGCGGAGCTGATATGTACCGCACCGGGCTATGCACCCGCACTGGGGACACCGTGCGCTCCACCGCATAACACGGTGCCTGCCCAGTCTCTCTCGCCCCCCGGTAAGCACAGGAAGTTGGCGCAGGTCTCCTACCTGGCTTTGCCACACTTCCTGTGTTCCTCCCCCAATAAATTTTTGGGGCTGATTCTCTGGCTTCCATCCACGCCGCCGTGCTGCCTCCTCATACCAGCGCCTCTCCGCCTTCTTCGCCTCCAGCTCTTCTTTGGGGCGGCGATATTCTCCAGGCTGTGCCCAGGGTCCTTTACCATCTAACTCATCCTCCCATGTCCATTCCTCCTTGCGCTGCTCCTGCTGCCGCTTCTCCTGCTGCACCTTGGGACGGCGACACTCCCCTGGTTTAGCCTCTCCCGTCGAGGATTTCTTCCCAAGTCCAGAAGTCTTTATCGCGCTGCTCCTGCTGCTGCCCGTTACCACGCCGCTTGGTCCTGTTATGGTGGGTGATTCTGTAACGGTTTTCTTTTGGTGAAGGAGAGGTGGACCAAAACGCAGTGTGGTGGTTATTCATGGTACTTTAATAAAGACACTATACATGAATAAACTAACAAAACAAGAAATGTGAAAAACCAAAACAGCCCTATCTGGTGCAAACACAGAGACAGGAACAATCACACACCAATACACAGTGAAACCCAGACTACCTAAGTATGATTCTCTATCAGATACAACTAATGACACCTGCCTCTGATTGAAAACCATACTAGGCCGAAACATAGAAATACCCAAATCATAGAAAAACAAACATAGACTGCCCACCCCAACTCACGCCCTGACCATACTAAATAATGACAAAACAAAGGAAATAAAGGTCAGAACGTGACACGTGGGTTATTATTGCATTGTCGGAACTAGAAGCACAAGCATTTCGCTACGCTCGCATTAATATCTGCTAACCATGTGTATGTGACAAATAAAATTTGATTTGAGGTGTGGTAGGAGTCCAGTGAGTGTACATCAAGCCTGTGCAAGAGAGACAGTGCAGAACGTTTAATAAATAACAATAAAATAAGAGGGGCCATTTGATTAACTGTTCAGCAGTCTTATGGCTTGGGAGTAGTAGCTTTTAAGGAGGCTTTTGTTCCCAGACTTGGTGCTCTGGTACTACTTGCCGTGTAGTAGCAGAGAGAACAGTCTATGACTTGGGTGACTGGAGTCTTCCTGGAGCCTTCCTCTGACACTGCCATTTCCCCTCTCATTGTATATCATACACCCCACTACAGGTTAAATCTCAGATCCCTCTTCATTGTTAAGACCCTATAAACATTGTCTTTGGAAGCGGCCAATTCTAAACAAATCACGTTAATTTGGATTAATAGAACAGGAAACATCTGTTTTAAGTTGAAGAAGCGAATGTTTAAGGTTCGAGTAGAAAGCTTCAGCCAGGTTTGTTTAAAGCAGGCAGCTGCCTGGTAGCTGGAGGGCACTGTTAGATGCTGCTGTATGTTTAACTCTCTGTTTCCTCTTAGGAGGAGCACATTTTGGCAGCTATTCACTGCTCCTTCTCCTCTCTCTCTCTCTCTCTCTGAAGAAACGTTGGCTCACATCACTCCTTACCTAAGATCTCACCTGTAACGGGTCACAGCACTGTTAGAATCCTGCTCTGGGTTGGTTGGAGGTTGGATATGAGACAGATGAAGATGTTCTGACTTCTGCTATCTTTCCATCTCCATACCTATTTTTAAAACTGGGTTTACATTACATTTCAACTCTTAAATCTCAAAAGTCAAGACTGGTTGAGAATGGCTCTCTCATTCCCCTCCTGTCTTCTTTCTCCTCTCTTCTCTCTGGCCAAAACCGTTTTGCTCAATGGTTGACCTGCTTGAAGGTTTAAGGATGCTCACGTACTCCTGCGGCTATTTGAGGTCACTGTGTGTTAATGGTGGAGATTGAGAAGTGGACTGTGGAGTTCTGGTGCAGTCTAAGATGCCAGGGATGAACCACAAAACCAGCATTTTGTGTCAGCAGAATCTCAGTGCCAAACCCACTGTTTTGTTTTCAACAGTGTTTGGAGCCATCAGTTACCTCAGTACTCCTACTCTCTCCATAATTCCTGCCCTGGGAGCATGTTTGGCCTGTGTCTGTCTGTGATCAGGGTCTGATTCAGAGTGAGTTTTGTCTCCAGGATCCCGTTACTGAGAATAGGAAGTGATTCCTGACGTTGATTGTCCTGGAATAAACCCTTTAACCTGAACATCTGACTGCCCATAGTGGTTTCATCAAGTTTTGGCTCCCTTCAAAGTTATGTGCAATGATTCTTACTACTGTACACAAACACACCAACTGGCCTGGCAGACAGGGTCTGATTTACAGAATAATCATATTATGGTTGTTTGTTTGTTTGTTTGTTTGTATATTTATATTTATATATTTTTTTCTTTCTTATTTATCTCCATAGACAATTGCTTAGTTTATTTATCTGTATGAGCTGTTGTAACAACTTCCAATCATATTGCATTGTGTCCTATTGTAAATATATAATTCTGCATATGTTCTGTTCATATTGAGGATAACAGTAGAGCTCTGAGTACATAGAGAGAGTGGTTAAAGCCTCCCTACTGTACAGGCCAATTAAAACCCTCAGAATGAAATGTTCCGGCATCAGGGGCCAATCATGGGCTCTGATAGGACTAGGCCATAATTATGTTTGTGTATTTGTTTGTATTTTTGGGCTTGCTCTTTTGTCCAAAGAAACAGATTCCCATAATCAACTCTGACATGAGGGATAAGGAAGGCAGACAGAGATGTCTGGGAGATATGCCAAGAGTCTAAAACATGAGGGATAAGGAAGGCAGACAGAGATGTCTGGGAGATATGCCAAGAGTCTAAAACATTAGGGATAAGGAAGGCAGACAGAGATGTCTGTGAGATATGCCAAGAGTCTAAAACATGAGGGATAAGGAAGGCAGACAGAGATGTCTGTGAGATATGCCAAGAGTCTAAAACAGTAGGGATAAGGAAGGCAGACAGAGATGTCTGTGAGATATGCCAAGAGTCTAAAACATTAGGGATAAGGAAGGCAGACAGAGATGTCTGGGAGATATGCCAAGAGTCTAAAACATGAGGGATAAGGAAGGCAGACAGAGATGTCTGTGAGATATGCCAAGAGTCTAAAACATGAGGGATAAGGAAGGCAGACAGAGATGTCTGGGAGATATGCCAAGAGTCTAAAACATGAGGGATAAGGAAGGCAGACAGAGATGTCTGTGAGATATGCCAAGAGTCTAAAACATTAGGGATAAGGAAGGCAGACAGAGATGTCTGTGAGATATGCCAAGAGTCTAAAACATGAGGGATAAGGAAGGCAGACAGAGATGTCTGGGGGATATGCCAAGAGTCTAAAACATGAGGGATAAGGAAGGCAGACAGAGATGTCTTTGAGATATGCCAAGAGTCTAAAACATGAGGGATAAGGAAGGCAGACAGAGATGTCTGTGAGATATGCCAAGAGTCTAAAACATGAGGGATGAGGAAGGCAGACAGAGATGTCTGTGAGATATGCCAAGAGTCTAAAACATGAGGGATGAGGAAGGCAGACAGAGATGTCTGGGAGATATGCCAAGAGTCTAAAACTCCCTCAAAACAAGACCCCAATATGCATGTTATTATTACACCCTTTGTTTAGGGATTAAAAAACACACAATTGACAATGAGCTGGAAGATTAACAATCGCCACTCTGGGAACCTCATACCAGTAATACCAGCCAGGGCATTTTGGTTCAAGCCAAAATGTTGATTAAATTCTTAATTGCAATTATTTATTTACAATCAGAAAGCAGAATATGTGGAAAATAATGTTAAATAAAGTTTCAACTCCTTTGCAATGCAATTACCAAAAACGTTCCATGGGATACCAATGACGTGGTCAACATTTAAAGTTTGTCGATGGAAAATAATGTAAATTTATGTATGACTGCTTTTCGAAGCCTTTAACTCTTGTCTGACATTGGGCCTTAGTATTAATATTGGATGAATCACTTGAGGCGAATGTTCTGATAACCACTGACTGACTATCTGCCCTGTATCTGTAATCAAATTACTCATGCTGCTGTAAGTGCACTTAGTTTAGCTGCATCAGATGTGAAAGCATGTGTCCCAAATGGCACCCTACTCCCTATTCCATGGTGTGCTACTTTTATGGGCCCTGGTCAAAACTAGTACACAGTATAGGGAATAGGGTGCCATTTTTTATGTCAAAGTGATGGAAAAACCTGACCAAAATACCCCTAATGATGAAAAACAAGTTAGCTACTTTGTCCCGTCAATCCCAGAGCTGATAACGTAGTGTGAGGATGGACACCTACTAATGCGATGGTTTTAGCACATCCAGTGCTATAATATGGGTACACTCATGTGTTTCACACAATTATGCAAAAAGTGTGATGTTTTTTTTTCTCTCTCAAGATATTTCACTCTACCGTATGTCCCAGGTTTGGTATAGGATGTTATCATTGATTTTCCATCCCAGGTATTTGGGTTTATAGAATATGTTAAATTAACCTAGTAAACTAGTCATAATGATACAAACCAGAGAGCTGCTAGACTGTAGCTTGACTATCATAATTAACTTTGTTGTTGTGAGAAAGAGAGATAGAGAGAGAGAGAGAGAGAGAGAGAGAGAGAGAGAGAGAGAGAGAGAGAGAGAGAGAGAGAGATCATTTGGCCAATATCCACTAATAATAAAAACTTCAGTGACTCCTCTCATTATACGGTGACTCCCATATCATTATCAAGACCTGTAATGCCAAGAGCAGAGCAAAGAAAAGAGTCCCCTCATCCACCTGGTCCTGGGGCTGAGTTCACAAACCTGTTAGACTTACACACTGAAGCCTCAGGACCAGAACATCCAATCAATGAGAATATTCCAAGTTACAACACAGTCAAAACAAAATGACATTGCTTACACAAAGCACAAAGCAAAATGCAGTGCTATCTGGCCCTAAATCGACAGTACACCATGGCAAACTATTTGACCATGGTTACTGATCAAAACCTTAGAAAAACATTGACAATGTACAGGCTCAGTGTTCACAGCCTTGCCATTGAGAGGGGTAGACACAGGAAAAACCAGGCTCCCTGTAGAGGAAAGGCTGTGCAACCACTGCATCACAGCAGAACCCGAGAAAGCTGCATCTCCTGGCAAAAATAAAAACAATAAAAAACAATTAGGGTGTAATTTCCCTAAATTTTAAACCCTTATTCAAAGACCTCTGATGTAAGTAGGCTACCTGTCCTGTTGGGGGAGGACGCAGAGAGCTGTGGGTTGGCAGCACACTACATTGCTGCCTAACAT
Organism: Oncorhynchus masou masou; assembly: GCF_036934945.1. Taxonomy (NCBI): domain Eukaryota; kingdom Metazoa; phylum Chordata; class Actinopteri; order Salmoniformes; family Salmonidae; genus Oncorhynchus; species Oncorhynchus masou. The sequence goes on from NC_088227.1 coordinate 25,946,338, forward strand.
AAGATGAGGGACAGTGTCTGACAGACCAACATGTCCTCTATGCTTATTGTTATTATTATTGTTCAGTGTATGGTTATGTTGACCCTTGATAATCGTTTTCACTGTTGTGCCGTTAACAATATTGATTATTATTATTATTTGAATTATGTTAATATTGTAGATCTCTAAAGTAATCTTTGCCAATATGTACATTGTTACATCATGCCAATAAAGCAAATTGAATTGAATGGAATTGATAGAGAAAGAGAGAGACTCCTTAACCAACATGCTATATTGGAAAGGGAAAGGGTGATATCTAGTCAATTGTACAACTGAATGCATTCAACTGAAATGTGTCTTCTGCATTTAACTCAACACCATTGGCACCTGGGGGACAGTGGGTTGCAAGTCACTTTGATGATCACATACTAGCATGTAATGTCTGAACCATATGATAGCAGGACCCTTTACATAGACCCTTTAAATGTTTGCTAAAGCCGACAAGTACCAAGAAATAATCATCTTTGCTTGGATTACAACCCTGGGTCTTTTCTTGGGAATGACGCTACAAGCCTGGCAAGCTTTTATTTGGGGAGTTTCTCTCATTTTTCTCTGCAGAGCCTTTCATACTCTGCCAGGTTGGACGAGGAGGTGTGTCACTGCACAGCTCTTTTCAGGTCTCTCCAGAGATGTTCATTTGGGTTCAAGTCCGGGTTCTGGCTGGTCCACTCAAGGACATTCAGAGACTTGTACCGAAGCCACTCCTGCGTTGCCTTTGCTGTGTGCTTAGGGTCGTTGTCCTGTTGGACAGTGGACCTTCGCCCCAATCTAAGGTTCTGAGAGCTCTGGAGCAGGTTTGTATTCAAGGATCTAAAGGATCTCTCTATACTTTGCTGCCACCACCCTGCTTCACAATAGGGATAGTGCCAGGTTTCCTTCAGAAGTGACTCTTGACATTCAGGCCAAAGAGATCAATCTTGGTTTCACCAGACCAGAGAATCTTGTTTCCCATGGTCTGAGAGTTCAAGCGGCTGTCATGTGCCTTTAACTGAGGAGTGGCTTCCGTCTGGCCACTCTACCATAAATGCCTGATTGGTGGAGTGCTGCAGAGATGGTTTTCCTTTTGGAAGGTTCTCCCATCTCCACAGACGAACTCTGGAGACTTGTCAGAGTGACCATCGGGTTCTTGGTCACCTCCCAGACTGAGGCCTTTCTCCCCTGATTGCTCAGTTAGACAAGGCGGCCAGCTCTAGGAAGAGTCTTGGTGGTTCCAAACTTCTTCCATTTAAGAATGATGGAGGCCACTGTGTTTTGGGGACCTTCAATGCTGCAGAATTTTCTTTGTACCCTTCCCCAGATCTGTGCCTCGAGACAATCCTGTTTCGGAGCTCTACCGACAATTCCTTCAACCTCATGGCTTGGTTTTTTATCTGACATGCACTGTCAACTGTGGAACCTTACATAGACAGGTGTGTGCCTTTCCTCATCATGTACAATCAATATGATTTACCACAGGTGGACTCCAATCTAGTTGTAGAAACATGTCAAGAATGATCAATGGAAACAGGACGCACCGGAGCTCAATTTCGAGTCTCATAGCAAAAGGTCTGAATACTTATGTAAATAAAGTATTTCTGTTTTTTAAATGTCTAAAATCATGGTTTTGCTTTGTCATTA
>NC_088227.1:25950493-26022993 GCF_036934945.1 Oncorhynchus masou masou
GTAATACTTGGAAGGACAAACAGTGACACCACAGTGGTGTTCCCATAGAGATGTTCCTGTGGAGTATTCCCTTGTGACATATCTCTTCGAGTTACTGTCCTGCCTCTGGAGCAGGACAGTGTGATACTGATAGAATAGAATAAAATAGAATCATGTTATGGTTTTGTCAGTAGGTTCCTATGTGTGTATGGTAATAGGATTGGCTCTTGTACCTTATTGGTTCACTTGGGTTCATTGGTTCACATTATTAAGCAGGTAGTAAATATTGGGTTGATCCGAATGTACTAACAGCAGTCAAGCAACCAAACTAACTTGCCAGCTACTTCCAGACATCTAAGTGAGAGAACAGCTCACTGAACATTACTGCCCTGGTAGGGCTGGTTAGCCTGTGTTCTCCAGGGCATTGGTGACTGCAACTGTGCTTTCAGATTGTCCGGTTGTAAATGCAGAGAGTTTTGCATTCAGAGCGCACACAGATGCTCCAGCCGGTGAGTTTACTGACGTTTACGGACACTGGCCATATTCAACGGGTTTTGAGAACTCGTAAATTCATCAGTTATTCTGCGCTCTCTGGCACACTCAGACGAGAGTGCTCTGAAATCTGAGTAGATGGTCTGATGGAATTTAGTCAATGGTTAAGACAGGTAGCTAGCTAGCTAGATAAACAATGAACCATAATAACAACGCATGAATCTGCAGCTAGCTAACCAACCAGGTCCAATGTCAGCTAGCTAAAACTAGGCTATAGCTAGCTATGCAAATAGCTCTGAGATACGAATAATAAGGTCAAACACATAACATTAGCTAGTGAGCCAGCCAGCTAACGTTAGCTAGCTAACTAGATGAACAATGAACCATAATCACAACTCATGATGTTACAACCCTGCATGAATAGCTAGCTAACATTAGGATAAAGCTAGCCAATTAAATGGCTCTTTCTGTCAAAAACATTATGTAGCTAGCCAGACTATCTTACCCGTAACTTATGCATCATTGATTGTTGGTCAATTCTCCTGTCGGATACCATGTTTGCCCTTAGTTTGAAGATGTAATCCGGAAGCTATCATACTTGAATTCCCCTGATTTCAAAACTCAGTCCTCCAGAAAGTGGAGAGCAACAATAATGCAGTTTTAATACACAATTTTAAAAAATAAAGCCGCGTTAGACAAGATTACCTTGACATACTGACCAGCTCAAATAGACAGAAGTGTGCTATATGGCAGACCAATCCAACTCATCTCTCGGCATGTCCAGGCCACTCATTATCACTGCCAATCACGGCTAGCAGGAAGGTTGATGCTTTTTCTTTGGATAAACCAACTAGGCTCGTAATTTAACAATTGTATTCGTATTTACAGATGACATACATGTTTGTTTTAAAGGCACATGAAAGTTCACATGTCTGAGTAGGCATTTAAGATGGCGCCGAAGAGGATGGCTGATGTTTTAAATGCCCGTAACCAATTGTGCCTTTTTGTTAGTTTTTTTGTTTTGTTTGTAACTTCTTTTTTTACTTATTTTGAACATAATGTTGCTGCTACCGTCTCTTATGACCGAAAATAACTTCTGGACTTCAGAACTGGGATTACTCACCATGAACTGGAAGCAGCTTTTTCCTTTATCAAGTCCAACGAGAAAGATATACTGTTCTCCCGGGAACAGGCCCAGATCCCCATCATTTGCGTGAAGAGAAGACGGAGGAAAACAGGACGCAGATCTGGCTGCCTTTTGAGAATCCGTAGGCGATCGAGTAAGCTCCCACTGCTAACAATTCTACTTGCTAACATGCAATTTTCACTGGAAAATAAAATGGATGACATACGATTAAGTTTATCCTACCAACGGAACAGTAAGAACTGTAATATCTTATGTTTCACCGAGTCGTGGCTGAACGACGACACAGATAATATAGAGCTGGAAGGATTTTCAATGCACCAGCAGAACAGAGAAGCTAAGTCAGGTAAGACTAGGGATAGGGGTGAGTGTCTTTTTGTCAGTAAAAGCTGGTGCGCGATGTATAGTATTAAAGACGTCTCGAGGTATTGCCCGCCTGTTAGAGTACCTTATGATAAGTTGTAGACCACACTATCTACCAAGAGAGTTCTCATCTATATTTTTCGTAGCTGTCTATTTACCACCACAGACAAAGACTTAGGTCCCCACATCCTACAGCTGCACCATCGAGAGCATCCTGACCGGTTGAATCACCGTCTTGTATGGCAACTGCTCAGCATCTGACCGCAAGGCGCTACAGAGGGTAGTGCGTACAGCCCAGTACATCACTGTGGCCAAGCTTCCTCCGATCCAGGACCTATATAATAGGCGGTGTCCGAGGAAAGCCTATAAAATTGTCAGACTCCAGTCACTCAAGTCATAGACTGTTTTCTCTGCTATCTCACGGCAAGCTGTACCAGAGCACCAAGTCTAGGACCAAAAGGCTCCTGAATAGCTTCTATCCCCAAGCCATAATACATTGATTTGATGTCTGCCAAACAGTGATTTGATGTCTGCCAAAAAGGCATTTTGATTTAAAAAAAGTTTATGTTCAAATGGCTCTCCTGTGAAGTAGTGACCCGCCACATACGCCTAGTTTCCTGAAACGAGTCACAAATGTCTTTACAAATCACTGGAACAATAGCCAGGGCTGAAGATATTCAAGAATTTATGAAAAATACACCAACAAAACACGTTTTACACTTACAGAACAGTATTGGGATGACATGCAAAACACATTAAACTTTATAAATACTAATGGCCAACATAGGAAAGAGAAGCAGACAAAATTGGGCATGCTTATTACTGTTCTCTGTATGTCTCTTCTCTTATTGCATAGCCAATTGTATTAGATGGCTTTACAAACATGTCTAAGAATTCTCTTTATAAATACATATCGGCATGCAACTACATGACTAGCTTGACCACACAAGAGTACGTCCTATCTAAACATATTACATACAGTATCAATATCATATATCTGTACATACACAAGGCTAAAACTAGCCCCCTTATCCCAATCAACCGTTATCTGGCACTTAGCCTTTACTGTCCACTTTGGGTGCAGTATTGGATGACAACAGAAACACATCTCATGTCTGTGGTGTGCTGCTCACTCACCCATAGAGTAGATCAGACAGATTCCTTCCACATAGACTCTCTCTCTCTCTCTCTCTCTCTCTCTCTCTCTCTCCCTCTCTCTCTCTATCACTCTCCCTCTCTCTCTCTATCACTCCCTCTCTCTCTCTCTCTCTCTCTCTCTCTCTCTCTCTCTCTCTCTCTCTCCCTCTCTCTCTCTATCACTCTCCCTCTCTCTCTCTATCACTCCCCCTCTCTCTCTCTATCACTCTCCCTCTCTCTCTCTGTATCTCTCTCTCTCTGTATATCTCCCTCTCTGTATATATCTCTCTTTGTATCTCTCTCACTCACTCACACACACACACACACACACACACACTCACACACACACACACACACACACACACACACACACACACACACACACACACACACACACACACACACACACACACAGACAGATTCCTTCCACATAGACTCTCTCTCTCTCTCTCCCTCTCTCTCTCTATCACTCTCCCTCTCTCTCTCTATCACTCTCCCTCTCTCTCTCTATCACTCTCCCTCTCTCTCTCTCTATCACTCTCCCTCTCTCTCTCTATCCCTCTCCCTCTCTCTCTCTCTCTCTCTCTCTCTCTCTCTCTCTCTCTCTCTCTCCACTCTCTCTCTCTATCACTCTCCCTCTCTCTCTCTATCACTCCCCCTCTCTCTCTCTATCACTCTCCCTCTCTCTCTCTGTATCTCTCTCTCTCTGTATATCTCCCTCTCTGTATATATCTCTCTTTGTATCTCTCTCACTCACTCACACACACACACACACACACACACACACACACACACACACACACACACACACACACACACACACACACACACACACACACACACACACAGACAGATTCCTTCCACATAGACTCTCTCTCTCTCTCTCCCTCTCTCTCTCTATCACTCTCCCTCTCTCTCTCTATCACTCTCCCTCTCTCTCTCTATCACTCTCCCTCTCTCTCTCTCTATCACTCTCCCTCTCTCTCTCTATCCCTCTCCCTCTCTCTCTCTGTATCTCTCTCTCTCTCTGTATATCTCTCTCTGTATATATCTCTCTTTGTATCTCTCTCACTCACTCACTCACTCACTCACTCACTCACTCACTCACACACACACACACACACACACACACACACACACACACACACACACACACACACACACACACACACACACACACACACACACACACACACACACACACACACACACACACACACACACACCTGATGGAGGAGGAAGCCACATGGTACCGGCCTAAACCTCTATGTTATCAGATTCAATGATGTGGATCTGTGATTTTCTGTGACGTGAATATGCAGTGTAGGCATTAAGAAAAGCAGAATTTATATTAGAAGGGCCAGACTTGCTTAGGTTTTCAAATCAGTTATAAACATCCCCAACCAGTTACGCTTTCCAGTTCCCCAACCAGTTACATGTTCCAGTTCCACACACACACTTAGAGACAGGCCGGTCCTCTGTGCCTGATGACATTTGCTCTATTGAGTTAGCCTCCCAGTTGAAAAGGAGCATCAAGTCCTGGTATTTATGTTGACAGTCTCCCACCCTTCAATGCCCTCATCACCCCCCTTCCCACCCCACACCCTGCTCAAAGCTGCTCATTATGGTGTGTCAGCCAGGGGTTGTTTCAAGTGCCCCTTCAGTGGCCTGGCCATGAGGGGTTACCATGGTAACGTGAGGCAGCAGTCAGGAGTGTGTATTATTTTGGGAAGAGTGCTAGGCTAATTGAGGTAGTGGCTGGGGCTGCGACTGAAGGAGGTAACAGGAACAGATGTCTAGGGTGTAGCTACTGTAATTATGGCCCCAGAGATAAACCCCACTTTTTGAACTCGACACGTTTTGTTGATCAGACACAAATATTTGGGTCTTTATTTTGCCTCTAATGATGTTGTTTCCTTTGAGCATGAACCCCGCTATACCTGTTTATATGTTTTCTCTCTCTCTCTCTCTCTCTCTCTCTCTCTCTCTCTCTCTCTCTCTCTCTCTCTCTCTCCCTCCCTCTCTCTCTCGCTCTCTCTCTCTCTCTCTCCCTTTCTCTTTCTTGCCTCTCTTTTTCTCGTCTCTATCTCTTACTCTCTCTCTCTCTCTAATTCTCTCTCTCGCTCAATTCAAAGGGCTTTATTGGCACGGGAAAATGTTTTACATTGTCAAAGCAAGTGAAACTGATTATTAACAAAACTAAAATAAACAATCAGAAATAAACAGTAAACACTCTCTCACTCTCTCTCGACACACAGTCACATGCTTTCCAGTAACAATCGTTCCAGTCTTTGATCTAATCAGATAAAGACCCAGGCATTTCCGGGATACAGTATGTTTATAGTCAATATACAGTACCGAAGGCATGCTTTGCCTTATTGTATCCTACTGTACATCCACATTGTCACAGTCTAACTTTAGATGTGCAGTGTTCTGCCTGTCTCTGTTCAAGAACTTGCTGTATTCTCAAAGGTTAGCTCCATTTTCACCTGGAGTGTGGTGAAGCATGTGTGTTGTGTGTGTGTGTGCAAAGATTGTGTATGTGTGTGTGTGTGCATGCACACATGTGCGTGTTTGTGTGTCTGATCAAGCCCCTAAGCTACTGGCTGACAGGCTGCCGTTGAGTGCAGTGAAGTGTTGTTGTGATGTTGTGTGTCTGTCATGGCGCCATGACACCTTTCCTGGCTGAGACACCGTGCATTTGGAATTCTGCCACGGCTTAGCACCTCCTAACCTCTGTCTCTCTCTCTCTCTCTCTCTCTCTCTCTCTCTCTCTCTCTCTCTCTCTCGCTCTCTCTCTCTCTCTCTCTCTCTCTCCTCTTTCCCTTAATTAACCTCTTGAGTTAACCTCTTGAGTGTAGGGGGCAGTATTTTGATGTTTGGATGGCCCAGAATCTAGAACATGCATATAATTGTCAGATTAGGATAGAAAACAATCTAAAGTTTCCAAAACTGTCAAAATGTTGTCTGTGAGTATAACAGAACATATATTGCAGGCGAAAACCTGAGGAAAATCCAACAAGGAAGTGTCTAAGAGAAATTAATCTCCCTGTTCCATTGCATGCCTTCTCTCCATTTAAAGGGATATCAACCAGATTCCTTTCTCTGTGGCTTCCACATGGTGTGAACAGTCTTTAGACATAGTTTCAGGCTTTTATTTTGCGCCAACAGAGTGGAGCAGACATTTTCTCTCTCTCTCCTATTGAAGAAGCTACAGTCCGGTTGGAAAATGATCGATTAGTATGAGTATGCTGTATGCTGTATGTATTTTAGTATTTTCAAATGCACAGCCCATAACAAGTACTTTCATTTGAGTATTTAAATGGCTATTTGAAGAAAAAAAAATTCTGCCAAATTATATTTGACAGTATGTTCAAATACTTCATTCAAATATTTGTCACGTTCGTAATAAGGACGGGACCAAAGCGCAGCGTGATTGAAGTTCCACATCTTTATTATGGTGAAACTTTAAACAAAAACAATAAACCAATAACGAAATGTGAAAGTATTGGTGCACAAACACAAAACAATATCCCACCAACACAGGTGGGAAAATGGCTACCTAAATATGATCCCCAATTAGAGGCAACGATTACTAGCTGCCTCTAATTGGGAACCATACAAAACACCAATATAGAAATATTGAGCTAGAACACCCCCTAGTCACGCCCTGACCTACTACACCATAGAGAACCAAGGGCTGTCTATGGTCAGGGCGTGAAAATATTATAGGACTCTGACGGACCTCGTCCTTATTTCCACGGTTATGGTTCCTGAACTGACATATCCACTCATTTGCAGCATACACATTTCCACAACATGCTGTTTTGCGTGGTTCCAAACTTTGAATAGGTACAAATATCTCTGTGTGAACCACTAACTCAAAAGATTAGAAATCACTTTTAAAAAACTGTGATATATTGCGCTCTATTTCCTCCAATCACAGAGCAGATACATGTCACGTGACCGCTGGACTCTGAAACATGGTGCTTGTTGGTTAGCCAAGGAGCTGACTTTCCAATTTCTGTTAGCTAGATAAGTTACCATACACAGCCGTGGTCCAGTGTTTTGTCCCAGATTGTAATCATTGCTCCAGAGTCCGTGACTTCACCGTATTTGACTGTTTTCCCACGTCTAGTGTAGCCAATATCACGGCCCACATTAAGGCTCATAGTAAGTGTAATTTTTGGTGTCCTTTGAAACTTGGAACTGACGGTGAAAACATGACTTCTCAACACAGAGGTTGAAACATTCCTAACGGATGGGCACTACATCAACATAAAAATGGTTTTGCAATCTCGGGAGAAAATGAAATGTCTATGTTGCACAGTAACATTGCTATCGCGTCACGAGGATTGAGAATCCCGTTTCGGAACTACTCATTGGAGCCAGATTTTCAAATACCTGGGTTAAATGCATGGGGTGTTTTTGAGTCAGTGTATTTGAGTATTTCAAATCATTTCCAAGTGTATTTCCAAATACATTAAAATATTAAACTACTTACCTTTTCAAATAAAATATATCTGGGTACTTAATTCAAATGTATGTGAAAGTAATTGAGAAATTTTAAATAATATTTGAACCAAGGTCGGCTTAACCCTTGTGTTGTCTAAAAAAATGACCCACCACTATGTTTAACAGCAGAGAAAACCCCCTAAATTATATTTTTTCAACTTGAAATGTGATTACTTTTCCGAGAATGACCCATGAAAGCTGTACACCACCAGGGTACCAATATTGTCTTAGGGTCATTTTTGATGTGGCAGTTACAGTATAAAATAATTTATACACCACAAAAACCACAGACACATACACACATGTGAGAAATTGAGATTATGTGTGCTACTGATTGAACTCAGCAGCTCCTGAAGAGGAAGATGACCATGGTTGGCAGAGTCAGAAAGAACAAGCATGAGCTCCCCCCGCACTCCTCGCAACAAGGGGGAGAGAGGCCTTCTCATCAAAGTTTGCCTTCACCCCCACCCCCACTCTAGTTTCTTACCTCCCAAAGAGGAACAAGAATGTGGTCCTGCTGAGCACACTGCACAAAATGGCTGAGATCAGTGATCGTGAGGACAGGAAGCCAGCCATCATCCTGGACTACAACCACAACAAAGGAGGCGTGGACAGCCTTGACAAGGTGATTGGAACTTACAGCTGCAGGAGGATGATTTGTCCTCATACAATGCCTTTGTGATATGGAACAAGATCAACCCTACCTAGATGCCTGATAAGAGGAACAAGAGGAGGGTGTTCCTGGAGTAGCTGGGAAAGGCACTTGTAACCCCATACATTCATACATTCAAAGAAGGGAGCGCCTCCCCCGCACAGCAGCCTCTGCAGCGCTTGTGAAAGCAGTTCAGGTGGATGAATCTTGTCCTTATCCACCTGAGGCTGCAGCTGAGGCAGGCAAGAGGATGAGATGCCAATTCTGCCCCCCAAAGAAGGACTGTAAAACAAATACTATGTGCTGCACATGTGAGAAATACATCTGCGAAGTCCATGCACATGCACTTTCATACTGTTGTCATGAAGTTGGCCTGGGGTAGGTTTATGACAGTCATAAACCCCCCCCCCCTTTTTCCTCTCTCTACCCTACTGATGTTACATTTGAAAATCCCTTGGTTAACATAGAGATTCTGGGAAGATCAGAAGGTGGGGGGAAATGAACTATATTCTGGTAATCCGACCAATTGAACATATGCAGTGGTACTTAATGAATATGATGTCAGTTTGGTTGTCATCTGAGACATTCTCATCATTGATAAAATGACATAAACTCTACAGTGAAAAGTCTAAACATCAAAGTTATCAGATTAACATGGAATTGTTGTTCAATTTAAATGTTTGAATATGAAACTATTGGTAAAGAGATTTTAGCTTCCAAATGAGAGATTTGGGTTTTCATAAGGTTAGGGCTCTGCTCAACCAGTGGCCCGCCCCTGTGAAGAGACATGGGTTATAAAACTTTCCAGACACACCCTTCTCGCTCCACAGAATAAGCCTTGACGAAAATGTAACCTCCTGTCCCGAGGATGTGAGGACGACGGTCCGATGTCAGAATGGTTCAGATAATAACTACAGAACGAAGCCAACATCAGCGTGAGCTTTGGTTGCGAATAGTATGAACTTTGTTCTCTTATTCACTACAGAAGTGATACCTCCTAGCCGTTGATTTAGCAACAGCAGCTGCAAATGAAGGTCAGGAAGGAACAGACAGAGTATCCCATCTATCACACAACAACGTTACTACAACGCATCCAATTGACCACCAGAGACATTCTTCAAAGGACAAAGGATTGAGTTTGGCAACACGTCCTTCCATCTACCACCAACCTACCGAAGCGCAGCTCAGAGTAAATGTTTATTGCATTTTCCTTTTCCAAATGGCTGGTAATTTAGAATGCATAAGATAGCACAGCTTCTTCCTTTGGTCCTCAGTCTTCCCGCTCTTTCACTCAAACCCAGCCCTTTTCTTTTGTGTAACCAGCTGTCATATCTGTTCCGCCCGCTAGGGACGTTTTCCTTTATGACGTAATTTGTAATCAAGGTATAATTCATTCTGTGTATATGTAATTCTGTGTGATTGGTTAGGTATTTAGTAAATAAATAATGAAACCCAATTTTGTATTGCTGATTTAACCAAGAATTTACAACTTTCAGATGAGACTGAATTAAGGTGACGATTAATATTGACTGCTATTGATGTAAGGTCTTTAAGAGTTTATTCGGAAGATAACAGCTCTATAAATATTATTTTGTGGTGCCCCGACTCTCTAGTTAATTACATTTACATGATTAGCTCAATGAGGTAATATTAATTACGGAGAAATTATTTTATAGAATAGCATGTCATATCACTTAATCCGGCATAGCCAAAGACACAACACTGTCCTACATGTGCTAATTGGAGTTGATTGATTTATGTTCTTCACGTTTTTGTTTTGTATCTTATCTTATTTTATTATTATTTATTGTTGTTGTTTATACACTTGTGGGTGGGGGCAATGGTTAAAAAATGGGAGAAGACAAGTATTTGGTTGTTGGTAGTTCCTCATTGTACAGAATATAAGAATATATCACTATGTTGCCAAAAAAGTTCAAGACTTATTGTTTCCCTTCAATAAAATGCATTCGAAACTACTTTCTGCACATCTCTGCTACTTTCTTAGGCTATACAAGTGCTGTCTCTTACAAAAAAAATGTTATGTTTACTCTTTAGCAATAATAACAATAAACCTCTAAAGAAAACAATTATGCCGGGTGTGATGTAATAAAAATGAGTGGTGTCCACTGATTAAATGCAGTCTTTCTGCATTGTGAGAATGGAAAACCCAGATATTTACAAAGTGTGTGATGAATGACAGGTTGTTTCTTCATTAAAAATCAATTAAGCTGCTTTATTTTAGCGGTTTAGGGAAGGCGGGTCATTTTTAACCCTTAGGACAAGGGGAGTATACAGAATGTTAAGACTACACAAGGGTTAAAAGATGTTGTGATCTACAGTATATGCGAAGCTCTGTCATCCAATCCCATAAAACCCAAATGGAATGTCAGGCTCCCTGTCTGCAAGCAGATACTGAAATAGGCTAATACTAGGCCTCATGTGTCAGCTATGTAGCAGTATACATGACTTGTCAGATGTTTATACTAGGCTTCATAAGTCAGTAGTATGTCACCTTTCTTTAACTTCTTGAAGCTCCCCATCCCGGATCCGGGATCGTGACTAAAGCCTCAGGCTCATTAGCATAACGCAACGTTAACGATTTCTGAAAATCGCAAATAAAATGAAAATAATGCGCCTACTCTCAAGCTTAGCCTTTTCTTAACCTCTTGAAACTCCCCATCCCGGATCCGGGATCGTGAATAAAGCCTCAGGCTCATTAGCATAACGCAACGTTAACGATTTCTGAAAATCGCAAATAAAATTAAAATAATGCGTTTGCTCTCAAGCTTAGCCTTTTCTTAACAACACTGTCATCTCAGATTTTCAAAATATGCTTTTGAACCATAGAAATGGACTAATTTGTGTAAGAGTATGCAAAGCTAGCATAGCATTTTGAGTAGCATTTAGCACGCAACATTTTCACAAAAACCAGATAACCAAATAAATAAAATCATTAACTTTGAAGAGCTTCGGATGTTTTCAATGAGGAGACTCTCAGTTACATAGCAAATGTGCAGTTTTTCAAAAAATATTATTTGTGTAGGACAAATCGCTCCGTTTTGTTCACGTTTGGCTATGAAAAAAACCTGTATACAGTTATAGCCTGAAGCTCATTAGCATAATGTAACGTTAACGATTTCTGAAAATCGCAAATAAAATGAAAATTATGCATCTGCTCTCAAGCTTAGCCTTTTCTTAACAACACTGTCATCTCAGATTTTCAAAATATGCTTTTGAACCATAGAAATGGACTAATTTGTGTAAGAGTATGCAAAGCTAGCATAGCATTTTGTGTAGCATGTAGCACGCAACATTTTCACAAAAGCCAGATAACCAAATAAATAAAATTATTTACCTTTGAAGAGCTTCTGATGTTTTCAATGAGGAGACTCTCAGTCACATGCCAAATGCGCAGTGTTTCCTGAAAGCGTCTGTGTGTAGGAGAAATCGTTCCGTTTTCTACATTGCGCCTGGCTACTGAAACGAACCGAAAATGCAGTCACCTACAACGTAAAACTTTTTCCGGATTAACTACATAATATCGACCGAAACATGGCAAACGTTGTTTGGAATCAGTCCTCAAGGTGTTTTTTCACATATCTCTTCATTGACATGCAGTTCGTGGAAGCTTGCTTTCCTCTCTGTATTCCTTGGAAAAATACTGGCAGGTGACTTTTGCGCACCAATTTCGGCGCAGGACACCGGGCGGACACGTGGTAAATGTGGTCTCTTATGGTCAATCTTCCAATGATCTGCCTACAAATACGTCACAATGCTGCAGACACCTTGGGGAAACGACAGAGAGGGTTGATTCATTCCTCTTGCGTTCACAGCCATATAAGGAGATCATGACAAACAGAGCCTCAAAAATCCTTGTCATTTCCTGGATGCCATCTCATCTTGGTTTTGCCTGAAGCTCACGTTAAAGGGCACGCACAGAGAAGATCTTTGTATTTCTGGACACGTCAGAGTGTTTTCTTTCGAACAGTAGCAATTATATGCATAGTCGAGCATCTTTTTGTGACAAAATATCTTGTTTAAAACGGGAACGTTTTTCATCCAAAAATGAAATTGCGCCCCTAGAGTTCCAAGAAGTTAACAACACTGTCATCTCAGATTTTCAAAATATGCTTTTGAACCATAGCAATTCACTAATTTGTGTAAGAGTATGCTAAGCTAGCTTAGCATTTTGAGTAGCATTTAGCACGCAACATTTTCACAAAAACCAGATAACCAAATAAATCAAATCATTTACCTTTGAAGAGCTTCGGATGTTTTCAATGAGGAGACTCTCAGTTACATACCAAATGTGCAGTTTTTCCTGAAAGCGTCTTTGTGTAGGAGAAATCGCTCCGTTTTGTACATCACATTTGGCTACCGAAACGAACGGAAAATTCAGTCACCTACAACGTCAAACTTTTTCCGAATTAACTCCATAATATCGACCGAAACATGGCAAACGTTGTTTGGAATCAATCCTCAAGGTGTTTTTTCACATATCTCTCCATTGATATATCATTCGTGGAAGCCTGCATTCTTCTCTGAATTCTGTGGAAAAATACTTGCAGCTGACTTTTGCGCACCAATTTCGGCGCAGGACACCGGGCGGACACCTGGTAAATGTGGTCTCTTATGGTGAATCTTCCAATGATATGCCTACAAATACGTCACAATGCTGCAGACACCTTGGGGAAACGACAGAAAGGGCTGACTCACTCCTCTCGCATTCACAGCCATATAAGGAGACAATGGAAATCTGAGCCTCAAAAATCCTGCTCATTTCCTGGATGCCGTTTCATCTTGGTTTTGCCTGTAGCTCACGTTCTAGGGCACGCACAGAAAATATCTTTGCAGTTCTGGAAACGTCAGAGTGTTTTCTTTCCAAAGCTACCAATTATATGCATAGTCGAGCATCTTTTTGTGACAAAATATTGCGCTTAAAACGGGCACGTCTTTTTATCCAAAAATGATATAGCGCCCCCAGAGTTTCAACAGGTTAACTCGGCAAGTCAGTTAACTTCTTAATGCTGGGGGGCAGTATTGAGTAGCTTGGATGAATAAGTTGCCCAAACTAAACGGCCTGCTCCTCAGTCTCAGTTGCGAATATATGCATATTATTATTATTATTGGATAGAAAACATTCTAAAGTTTCCAAAACTGTCAAAATATTGTCTGTGAGTATAACAGAACTGATATTGCAGGCGAAACCCTGAGGACAACGCAGACAAATTCCAAATAGTTTCCGTAATGTCCACACAAACATGTCAAACGTTTTTTATAATCAATCCTCAGGTTGTTTTTAAAATATATAATTGATAATATATCAACCAAAACTGTCTTTATCAATAGGAGAGGGAGGAGGAGAGGCAATGGAGAGTAGGAGAGGCAATGGCAGCCCAAACTCTGTTACGCATACAAAACTGCTGGCACCCGGCCATACAATGACGCAATGTTATCGTTCTCGCTCATTTTTCAAAATAAATGCCCGAAACGAGGTCTAAAGACTGTTCACACCTCGAGGAAGCGATAGGAAAAGGAATCTGGTTGATATCCCTTTAAATGGAGCAAAGGCAGGCTATGGAACATGGAGTTTTCAAAATAGAAGCCACTTCCTGGTTGGATTTTCCTCAGGTTTTCGCCTGCAATATCAGTTCTGTTATACTCACAGACAGTATTGTGACCGTTTTGGAAACTTTAGAGTGTTTTCTATCCTAATCTGACAATTATATGCATATTCTGGTTTCTGGGCCTGAGAAATAGGCAGTTTCAATTGGGTACGTTTTTCAGCCAAACACGAAAATACTGCCCCCTACACTCAACAAGTTAAGAACAAATTCTTATTTACAATGACGGCCTACCCCAGCCAAACACTGATGACACTGGGCCAATTTTGCGCCGCCCTTTGGAACTCCCAACCAGGGACTGCAGTGACACCTCTTGCATTGAGATGCAGTGGCTAAGAGCGCTGCGCCACTCGGGAGCCCAAAGGTATGCAGCTAATATACTCCTATATAGACTCTCCCACCAACCGCCAAGCCCGTGTATGAAAATAACTCCCCAGTGATGGGTGTGGGTCACTGTTGATCACTTGATCAGGTGAAGGTTTTTTTAGATGCCTCCTGTCCGATTCATCAGTGTCGATAGACTTATGTTCAGATGTTCAGTGTTGATAGCATTATGTTTAGGTTAAACTGTTAATGATAACAGTGTGTTGCTAATGCGTGCTTGAATTTAATGTTATATAGGACCTGCCTAGAGTCAGGGGGATCATTAATTTTCATGATGCAGACGTGCATTTCATTCTTCTAAAAACCAAAAGACAACGACACAGTAAGTATATTATTCAAAGTTTGAAATTCACAATTTTCCTGTATCATGTGTCCATTTGTGAGTAAGTTCAGGAACCCCCCCCCCCTCCCCGAACTACTTCACAAATGTCCTATATCTTGTGTCCATTTGTGAGTAAGTTTAGGAACCCCCCCTCCTCCCTGAACTAATTCACAAATGTCCTATATCTTGTGTCCATTTGTGAGTGAGTTCAGGACCCCCCCCCCCCCCGAACTAATTCACAAATGGACACACTGACATGGACGTAAAGGTAATGTAAAGGTAATGTAAAGGTAGCCCAATGCTTCTCTCCTTTGGAAAACACCTTCTTTCATGTACTGGAGTAGCCTACTCTGACCTCCACTGACTCTACAGACACACACATCTGCACGCTACCAAACACCACTGGGTGTCTCCATGTTTCGTGTTTAGAATGACAGTTTAACTAGTACACCCGACTCTGATGGCCTAGATAATCTTTTGGGCAGGGGATGCCAGCTCAGATTCTAACCATGCCCCTCCTCTTTCCCTCCTCCTTCCTCCCTCCTCTTCTCCCTCCTCCCTCCTACCTCTCCTCTGTCCACACACTAACATCAGCCGTAGCCTTAGGATCCTGCATCTGCCAACTAACTGCAAGTACCGTCAGGGTCAAGCAAACAGAGCAACCCTGACGCATTTGCCTCTAACTAACTGTTCTCATCTGTTAGAATAACATTGGTTTAATAGCACAATTATCATAATTTGTATTCTTTTCCCATGGCAAATAATGACTAAGGAGTAAGCCTTAATATTTTATGATAGTTCATATTATATGCCATACTGCACTCCGTAATCACATTAATTTAGGTCATGTCTTTCTGAAAATCCTTTGTGTCCAATGTCGTAGCAATTCCCTTCATCTCTCCAGGATGTTTATGTAACGACATTAAGAAATAATGTTATTTATTTTCCCTAACAATTATACACAGCTCTGTATTTTGTCTCTGAGCTTAATCCAGTCATTGATTGTTATAAAGGACTCCTTGTATTGCTCTCAGTACAGTCTTTATGGGACTCTCTCTCTCTCTCTCTCTCACTCTCTCTCTCTCTTTCTTGCCTCTCTTTTTCTCTCTCTCTCTCTCTCTCCCTCTCTAGTGAAACACTACAATAACAAACAGACACTAATATAACCATTAGGCAGACACTCCTGGTCGCTGGTGACCTTTGATTGTGTCTGGAGGAAAGAGGCTATTCCCTAACAAACTGAACGACCCTCTCACTCCACCACATGCCAGACATGGTTCAGCTTAGTAAACAAATGTAGTGACAGAGTCAGGCAATAAGGATGTGTTCTGATTTGTTGTGACAGTGTGATAGAGATTAGTATGACTGCTATTGACAGTGGGAGCCTTGCTCTGTTTTAGTGTTGTGATGCTGGTGGGCTAAGTGGTTGTCCTCAGCTGAACTCAGGTCAGTGAGTTTTACTGCAGTGTACTCTAGAGACTCCGGCAAAACTGACCTGAAGTCAGTTTGGTGAGATACTGCTGTATATTTAGTGTGTAGGTAAATGTGCTACAGTAATGTATTGCTCCCAGTATTATGTGTCCCGAGCTGACCTGAAGTCAGTATGCTCAGATACTACTGTATGTGCTGTGAGCAGCTGTTCTGCTAATGTAGTACTCTCAGATCAGTAATCAAACTGTGAGTGTTTCCTTAGCTGACCTGAGGACAGTATTGATGAGATACGTCCTGATGGCTCTGCTGCTCTGCTGCTGTCTCTGGGCCTGTGGCTGTGTGTTGCATGGGACTGGGTGCCAGTCTGTTCGTGGTCTGGGCACTGGGTCTCTGTCTCTGTTAATTTAAAGGTTTGTAATGAGTCCTTCACTAAGTCAGACAAACAGGAGTGAACTAGTTTGAGGCACTCTGCTCAGAGTGCACACTTTTACATGGTTTGTTTGTTGGTTTTGAGTCTGTGTGGCTGTGTGTGGGGGTTAAGATGCTAGGGTCAGATGGTCTGTGTATCAGTCTCTTCCTCGACAATCTAAAGACATTATTGAGCTGACCTCCAGAGACCTAGCGATGGCTCTGTGTCTTGTCCAAGAGCTTTGAGCCTTCAAGAAAACACTTATTTCCTTTTGGGAGAGTACACAAACTACAAGGTCACTCAAGGTTTAAACCCTAAAGTGCTTTGAGTCAAAGATGCTGAAGAAAAAAATATTTCCTAAACTGCATCTAGAGACACATCTTTCAACACTACTACTGACGAATGTACTAAAGGAATCCCAAACAGAACACAGGCCCACTGCCTAAAATGGCTGTTTGAACAAGTTTATGTTCCATATAAAGCTCTATTTGGTACTGAGACATTCACGTTCACGGTTAATATAAAGCATGAGACCAACTGTTTACATTGAAGTATATAAGCACTTTGTGCTTCATGTTGAGTAGATATAGAGCAACTGGGCCCTGACCGCAAGCCAAGCCAAGCCAAGCAGGCATTTAGTTGTTGTTATGTTCCTCCTCCTTTCTCTACCATGTGTTTTGAGGAAAAGGTTTCAGTGGATTTACATTCCAACTTGATTCAGTGTGGTGAATATAAAAAATGACATGTTTCACTACTTGGAGATAAACAGTCGTTACTGTATAAAAAGCTGCTCTGGTTTTTTACCTAATCCGGTATGTAAACAGAGAGACTGTTTACATACCGTTTTGTTTTGGATGTTGTGTGATGAAAGGGTGACCTTGTTTGGGAAGATGGTGGTCAGGCGGTTAGGATGGCAAACTCTACTGTAGGTACCAATTCCTAATAGCCCTCAATGCCCTAAGGGAAGACGTTGTCTGCCTCGTCATTAATGCCACCTCATTGGTCTTCCTGCAACTTTCAACCCCTTGTTGATCTATAATGTAAGTATGTTTATTTGTTTGGAAGTTCCATGCAGATAAAGGACTACTTGACAGGATGACTCCTTGCTGTCCCCAGTCCACCTGGCCGTGCTGCTGCTCCAGTTTCAACTGTTCTGCCTTATTATTATTCGACCATGCTGGTCATTTATGAACATTTGAACATCTTGGCCATGTTCTGTTATAATCTCTACCCGGCACAGCCAGAAGAGGACTGGCCACCCCACATAGCCTGGTTCCTCTCTAGGTTTCTTCCTAGGTTTTGGCTTTTCTAGGGAGTTTTTCCTAGCCACCGTGCTTCTACACCTGCATTGCTTGCTGTTTGGGGTTTTAGGCTGGGTTTCTGTACAGCACTTTGAGATATCAGCTGATGTACGAAGGGCTATATAAATAAATTTGATTTGATTTGATTTGAGATAAAGCCTAGTTCAGGTCTGTGTTATCCATCACTCCAACCCCCCTCACTATAGTTACTGCAGCATGAACGCATCCTGTCTCCTCAGACAGTTTCATCATGAGTTCTGCTGAAGTCATCTCATCAGCACCTCACAGAGGCCACCCTGGCTCAAGATCAAGGCTATAATGTTCATGTGATGTCAAACAGTACATTTGAAAACAGCCACACCCGGAGTGACCCCGACAACCAGGATTATGGGATAGGTACTGTAGGTGATGTCATAAAGATACAGTGCATGTCAGGTCTTTCCAGGAATTAGATGATGAACACTTCATCTCTCTAGCAGAGGACAGACCTGTTCATGCTTAAATAGGGGGCAGCAATTGAAATTGTATAATTGTATAATGTGTGTGGAAAAATATTTTGAATGTGTGATTATTTTCCTCATGTATGCGCAGGCTGGTACTAGGCTAGAAGTGGATGGAGATAGAGAAGATTCTCTGGGGGACTTGAATAAATAACAGTGATGCATGAATGCACCTGTTCCTCTCCTCTAACCCTCTAACCCTGGAGAGAAAGGGTCTCCCTGCCGGCTCTGCCAGACTTGGTTGCATGCCACCGTTCACTTAGGGCCTCTGCTCGGCTCGCTTGGCTATTTCGGTTGAGCATCAGACAACGGGCTATTTTAGAAGGGTTTCAGTAAATAGTCAACTCAAGGAGAGTGCATGTAATTCTGTGCTGTGCTGCCGGAGAAATGTGATGTAAAATGGTTTAATATGAATTTTGAGTGTTATTACTTACAATTGCCCAGGTTTATTTATAATTCATCAAAGTCTTAGGAATAATCTGCACTGTATCATCAATAAGATATTTGTATGCAACGTGTGTGGACAATTTGCCTGGCATACATATTTTTAAGCCTTGATCAAGCACATACTGTGAGAACTAGCATGTGCTTATGTGTGTACAAGCATGTGCTATTGTGTGCCTGCAGAGATGTCTCTAGATGTTTTAACCTCCCATAGGGCTGGTTGATTTTCTCACTGGCCTTAATGTAAACGGACTGCAAGGGCACAGCCTCTACTAACGCAAGCTCTATATGGACCTATACACCAGTCAGCAACCATTATCGCCATGCTAGCTCTGGTTAAGGCTATTACCTTTACCACACAGATAAAGAACCGTTAGCTAGTCTAGCAATGCCTCCTCTACAATGTTCTCTGTTTATTACTTTTTATATTAGGCAATTACAAAGGATTCTTTTTCTACCACATGCTTGCTGTTGAAGTTATCTTCTTCCGATCTTGTGGAAAGAAACATTGGGAAGAAAGCCAACTGAATAATAACAATAATTCACCTGGGGTACACGAACACACACATTCTGGCCGGATTATGTACTGGATGTAGATTCTATTGTATGGCCACATCAATAAAGATGAATAGGATGCTTGCTTATCTTTGACTGCAGGATCAACACCCAGTGGAGACACACAGTGCCGCCTCTCTCTCTCCCCAGGCTCGTAAGCTCAAATTTGGGCATCCTCCCAACACTGCGTCCCTTAGCTGGAGCGGGACCGTGGATCAGCTGACTCCTGTCCCCACTGTTTACAGCCTGCGTCCCATTCCATCGCACACACACACAGCCGTGTTTATGCTAAACTCAAGGAATAGCTAACAGCTAGCCAACCTCTACCGAATTGAACTCCAACTACCCGGTCAACATTCCGCGTCGCTCCACAGGTAGTATCACATTTTTCATTTCACTTCATTACAGTACAACGGTTTGATTTGTTTGATCGTAGCTAGCCAGCTACATAGCCGTCTTTGTATCTAAGACAATTGTGTAGTCTAGAGCGATTTTCTAGGTTAGCTGGCCAGCTATTGTCGGTCTTTCAACGTAGCTAGCCAGCTAGCCCCCGAATAGCAGCACTGTAGTAACTATTACAGTACAACGGTTTGTTTTGTTTGATCGTAGCTAGCTAGCTACATAGCCGTCTTTGTATCTAAGTCAATTGTTTAGCCTAGAGCGATTTTCTAGGTTAGCTACATCGCAGCCACTACCAGCTAGCCTACTCCAGCAGTACTGTATCATTTCAATCATTTTAGTCTAAGATTCTTGCTACGTAAGCTTAACTTTCTGAACATTCGAGACGTGTAGTCCACTTGTCATTCCAATCTCCTTTGCATTAGCGTAGCCTCTTCTGTACCCTGTCAACTATGTGTCTATCTATCCCTGTTCTCTCCTCCCTGCACAGACCATACAAACGCTCCACACCGCGTGGCCGCGGCCACCCTAATCTGGTGGTCCCAGCGCGCACGACCCACGTGGAGTTCCTGGTCTCCGGTAGCCTCTGGAACTGCCGATCTGCGGCCAACAAGGCAGAGTTCATCTCAGCCTATGCCTCCCTCCAGTCCCTCGACTTCCTGGCACTGACGGAAACATGGATCACCACAGATAACACTGCTACTCCTACTGCTCTCTCTTCGTCCGCCCACGTGTTCTCGCACACCCCGAGAGCTTCTGGTCAGCGGGGTGGTGGCACCGGGATCCTCATCTCTCCCAAGTGGTCATTCTCTCTCTCTCCCCTTACCCATCTATCTATCGCCTCCTTTGAATTCCATGCTGTCACAGTTACCAGCCCTTTCAAGCTTAACATCCTTATCATTTATCGCCCTCCAGGTTCCCTCGGAGAGTTCATCAATGAGCTTGATGCCTTGATAAGCTCCTTTCCTGAGGACGGCTCACCTCTCACAGTCCTGGGCGACTTTAACCTCCCCACGTCTACCTTTGACTCATTCCTCTCTGCCTCCTTCTTTCCACTCCTCTCCTCTTTTGACCTCACCCTCTCACCTTCCCCCTACTCACAAGGCAGGCAATACGCTCGACCTCATCTTTACTAGATGCTGTTCTTCCACTAACCTCATTGCAACTCCCCTCCAAGTCTCCGACCACTACCTTGTATCCTTTTCCCTCTCACTCTCATCCAACACTTCCCACACTGCCCCTACTCGGATGGTATCGCGCCGTCCCAACCTTCGCTCTCTCTCCCCGCTACTCTCTCCTCTTCCATCCTATCATCTCTTCCCTCTGCTCATACCTTCTCCAACCTTTCTCCTGAGTCTGCCTCCTCAACCCTCCTCTCTTCCCTTTCTGCATCCTTTGACTCTCTATGTCCCCTATCCTCCAGGCCGGCTCGGTCCTCCCCTCCCGCTCCGTGGCTCGATGACTCATTGCGAGCTCACAGAACAGAGCTCCGGGCAGCCGAGCGGAAATGGAGGAAAACTCGCCTCCCTGCGGACCTGGCATCCTTTCACTCCCTCCTCTCTACATTTTCCTCCTCTGTCTCTGCTGCTAAAGCCACTTTCTACCACTCTAAATTCCAAGCATCTGCCTCTAACCCTAGGAAGCTCTTTGCCACCTTCTCCTCCCTCCTGAATCCTCCTCCCCCTCCCCCCCCCCTCCTCCCTCTCTGCAGATGACTTCGTCAACCATTTTGAAAAGAAGGTCGACGACATCCGATCCTCGTTTGCTAAGTCAAACGACACCGCTGGTTCTGCTCACACTGCCCTACCCTGTGCTCTGACCTCTTTCTCCCTCTCTCTCCAGATGAAATCTCGCTTCTTGTGACGGCCGGCCGCCCAACAACCTGCCCGCTTGACCCTATCCCCTCCTCTCTTCTCCAGACCATTTCCGGGGACCTTCTCCCTTACCTCACCTCGCTCATCAACTCATCCCTGACCGCTGGCTACGTCCCTTCCGTCTTCAAGAGAGCGAGAGTTGCACCCCTTCTGAAAAAACCTACACTCGATTCCTCCGATGTCAACAACTACAGACCAGTATCCCTTCTTTCTTTTCTCTCCAAAACTCTTGAACGTGCCGTCCTTGGCCAGCTCTCCCACTATCTCTCTCAGAATGACCTTCTTGATCCAAATCAGTCAGGTTTCAAGACTAGTCATTCAACTGAGACTGCTCTTCTCTGTATCACGGAGGCGCTCCGCACTGCTAAAGCTAACTCTCTCTCCTCTGCTCTCATCCTTCTAGACCTATCGGCTGCCTTCGATACTGTGAACCATCAGATCCTCCTCTCCACCCTCTCCGAGTTGGGCATCTCCGGCGCGGCCCACGCTTGGATTGCGTCCTACCTGACAGGTCGCTCCTACCAGGTGGCGTGGCGAGAATCTGTCTCCTCGCCACGCGCTCTCACCACTGGTGTCCCCCAGGGCTCTGTTCTAGGCCCTCTCCTATTCTCGCTATACACCAAGTCACTTGGCTCTGTCATAACCTCACATGGTCTCTCCTATCATTGCTATGCAGACGACACACAATTAATCTTCTCCTTTCCCCCTTCTGATGACCAGGTGGCGAATCGCATCTCTGCATGTCTGGCAGACATATCAGTGTGGATGACGGATCACCACCTCAAGCTGAACCTCGGCAAGACGGAGCTGCTCTTCCTCCCGGGGAAGGACTGCCCGTTCCATGATCTCGCCATCACGGTTGACAACTCCATTGTGTCCTCCTCCCAGAGCGCTAAGAACCTTGGCGTGATCCTGGACAACACCCTGTCGTTCTCAACCAACATCATGGCGGTGGCCCGTTCCTGTAGGTTCATGCTCTACAACATCCGCAGAGTACGACCCTGCCTCACACAGGAAGCGGCGCAGGTCCTAATCCAGGCACTTGTCATCTCCCGTCTGGATTACTGCAACTCGCTGTTGGCTGGGCTCCCTGCCTGTGCCATTAAACCCCTACAACTCATCCAGAACGCCGCAGCCCGTCTGGTGTTCAACCTTCCCAAGTTCTCTCACGTCACCCCGCTCCTCCGCTCTCTCCACTGGCTTCCAGTTGAAGCTCGCATCCGCTACAAGACCATGGTGCTTGCCTACGGAGCTGTGAGGGGAACGGCACCGCAGTACCTCCAGGCTCTGATCAGGCCCTACACCCAAGCAAGGGCACTGCGTTCATCCACCTCTGGCCTGCTCGCCTCCCTACCATTGAGGAAGTACAGTTCCCGCTCAGCCCAGTCAAAACTGTTCGCTGCTCTGGCCCCCCAATGGTGGAACAAACTCCCTCACGACGCCAGGACAGCGGAGTCAATCACCACCTTCCGGAGACACCTGAAACCCCACCTCTTCAAGGAATACCTAGGATAAGATAAGTAATCCTTCTCACCACCCCCACCCCCCTTAATGATTTAGATACACTATTGTAAAGTGGCTGTTCCACTGGATGTCAGAAGGTGAATTCACCAATTTGTAAGTCGCTCTGGATAAGAGCGTCTGCTAAATGACTTAAATGTAATGTAAATGTAATAGACTGGGCGATGGTTGGGGACGCGGCTGTCAGACAGGCTTCTTGTCTGTGGAGTTGAAACTAAGTGCATGCTCCCTTCTGGCAGCTGGGTTTTCCTTCACAGTATGACACGTGCACAACAAGACATTTGCAAGCGTGCGCGCGCATACACAGCAGGGCAGCCGTGCCTTTGAATACAAACAGCTGCAATACTTTGATAAAGCAGCAGAAACACAAAGCCAGGGTTTATTTTTTTAGACATGGTCAAATCTGGATGATGCGAGACGGGTTTAATGTAGAGAGAGAGAGAGAGAGAGAGAGAGAGAGAGAGAGAGAGAGAGAGAGAGAGAGAGAGAGAGAAATAGGGAGAGTGAGAAAAAGGGAGTGAGAG
The DNA here is from genome assembly GCF_036934945.1 of Oncorhynchus masou masou. NCBI lineage: Eukaryota > Metazoa > Chordata > Actinopteri > Salmoniformes > Salmonidae > Oncorhynchus > Oncorhynchus masou. Next base: position 25,974,064 of record NC_088227.1, read on the forward strand.
AGAGAGACAGAGAGAGAGAGGGGGGGAGAAATAGGGAGAAATAGGGAGAGTGAAAAAGGGAGGGAGAGAGAGAGAGAGAGAGAGAGAGAGAGAGAGAGAGAGAGAGAGAGAGAGAGAGAGAGGGGGCGGTGAGAAAGAGAGAGAGAGGTAGAGAAAGAGAGAGAGAGAGAGGGGGGGGGAGAGAGAGAGAGAGAGAGAGAGAGGTAGAGAGAGAGAGGGGGAGGAGAAATAGGGAGGGAGAGAGAGAGAGGTAGAGAGAGACCGAGGGCCACCTGTATTACTCACCTGGTGGCAATGGTGTTTACACACACACAAACACAAGCCCAATGAAATGATGAGAAATCTCCCCAGATGGCTTATCAAGGACGTAGAGGACAGGTGCAGTTGATTTACATGGATTTATAGTATCCACCACAGACAGAATACAGGATGGATTAATTTATACCTGTATTGGAGTATTTACACAGCCTAGAAAAATACTTTTGGCTTTTCTTTTCTATTGTAGAAATGGCAGACAGGCACCCCTCATCTGGCCTACTCTCTGGCCTACTCTCTGTCTCTGTTCAGTATGTAGTGTCGTGTCTTTACTATCATTAAATTGTAGACTTATAGTTTTTATCAAAGATTCTCTGTAATTATTTACTTTACCTCACATTAGTCTCATTCCAAACATCGTAAATCTGCACGAACCCAGTCTTCACTATGGGTCATCCATACATCAATTGTCTGAAATCATTTATTTATTACTAACTAAGTAATTCACAGAAATGCATAAACAAACAAACTTGGTAAATGTGGTTACAAGAAATGATAGGAAAATGTGCCCTAGTGGGATAAACCGGCATCGCGGCTTGTTAGACAAAAGGGGAAGTGGGGGTCGACTAGGAACTGACAACAGAGTGATAATTATAACAATTGATATGCTAATCCTTTGCACATGAACGCTCACTCATTCGGGAACAATTGCTATCAATATAGTATAAAGTGTGTCGTCTTGACCGCTGATGAAAAGTTTGTTTCTGTTGGGGAGTTTCGTTCTCTCTCTCTCGGTTAGAGGGGATAGTTCAGAGTGACATTCATTCATTTGTTATAGATGGATGTTTCGGCGGTTATCGTTCTTCGCGTTCAATGATACCACATTCCTAACTGCAGACTAATAATTAATATCAAAGACTTGTTCTTATTCTGTCGGTATCGATAATCTAAGAGTTTAACCACGTGGTATGGTTAAAAGATTCAGCAATGGTCTACAACCTGTGTCCTCTCCTAATGGAGAAAAACATGGTCTGGTGATAATTTCTCAAAGTTGGGTTTTATTCGGAATTGCAGAAAAGGGGCTGTCCCAGGATACCTGACCCTAACTGGGCTCAGGGGCGGTCCTCTGATTTAGTTCAAATCAAAAGGGTATTTTCCTTCATTAAACAGTCCAAAATCATATTACACAATTTTACAAACAGTATCATACTCACCCTTTCATCTTATACAACAATTAGATGTAAACCTCATATCTGAGGCTATTATATAAACAGCGTTAGGGTAATGTGGCCACACCGTCTCCCATGAGCTTCCCCAAGTTGTAACAAACGGACCAGTTCGTAGCTGGATTCTTTTATACTTTCTCCGGAACATGAAATTTGCTCGTACCTCAAGTTCTGTGAGGTGGAAGAAATTCCTTTGTGCTCTATGAACATTTACTCTGCCTCTTATACTGTGGGGCCATGTGATAGGGTCTTCTCAGGAATTTATTTCTCTGACCACAGCAGCCTAGTTGAAGGAGGCAAGGGGGAGGCAAGGAGAGGGGGATGGGGCTTGCTATACCCAAAGAGGGCAACGTCATGACAGTAGGAAGAGGGTTCACACAGAGCTAAGTGTCCTTCCTGCCTTTAGAACCCAGAGGAATACAGGGACACTTTACAGTCAACCCCATTGAACCTCTATTGAACCTCTATCTACCATACACTTAGAGGAAACATAGAACATGGTGGTGACCATACATTACTCTCCACAAGGTAAGATAGGTATTGGATCTCACATACAACTATAGGTGTCTGAAACAAAATGTATGGCAATAGATCGACATCGATGGAACAGTAGTGGAGAGAGTAGCAAGTTTTAAGTTCCTCGGCATACACATCACAGACAAACTGAATTGGTCCACTCACACAGACAGCATCGTGAAGAAGGCGCAGCAGCGCCTCTTCAACCTCAGGAGGCTGAAGAAATTCGGCTTGTCACCAAAAGCACTCACAAACTTCTACAGATGCACAATCGAGAGCATCCTGGCGGGCTGTATCACCGCCTGGTACGGCAACTGCTCCGCCCTCAACCGTAAGGCTCTCCAGAGGGTAGTGAGGTTTGCACAACGCATCACCGGGGGCAAACTACCAGCCCTCCAGGACACCTACACCACCCGATGTTACAGGAAGGCCATAAAGATCATCAAGGACATCAACCACCCGAGCCACTGCCTGTTCACCCCGCTATCATCCAGAAGGCGAGGTCAGTACAGGTGCATCAAAGCTGGGACCGAGAGATAACGGGAATTGATGGGAAATGTATCACTAGCCACTTTAACTATGCCACTTTGTTTACATACTCATCTCATATGTATATACTGTACTCGATACCATCTACTGTATCTTGCCTATGCTGCTCTGTACCATCACTCATTCATATATCCTTATGTACATATTCTTTATCCCCTTACACTGTGTATAAGACAGTAGTTTAGGAATTGTTAGTTAGATTACTTGTTGGTTATTACTGCATTGTCGGAACTAGAAGCACAAGCATTTCGCTACACTCGCATTAACATCTGCTAACCATGTGTATGTGACAAATAAAATTTGATTTGATTTGATTTGATTTGATTTGATTTGATTTAGAGGATACAGTATGAAATGTATGTCAGATTGATTACTATTGAGGAATGTGTCAAAGAATAAGATACTAATGAACGTTTTAGGCTGTAAAGGAACCGGAGTATAGTACCTTCACTAATGTCCACTCGTCCAGGGCTGAAAGCGAAGATTATGTGCTTCCGTGAATATCATTGATATCCACACTGGCCTTCCACGACAAACTTCCACCCTCCCTCTCTCCCTTCCTCCTTTCATCCTTCCATCCCATAGTGAGGTGTCAGGCCTAGCTGTAATTACAGAGACATTTGGACAGGCATGCAAACGTGTGTGTGTGTGTGTGTGTCTGGATGTGCGCGGCCCCAGTGAGAAAAACAATGAATATGCATCAGAAACAGCAACACCCAACCTAATGTTCTCTCACTTATCGCCAATTACTTCTCTCACCGCCACTAGATAATAAACAGATTCAAACTTAAATACCACATTCATTTGGCGGCTTATTGAACGTAACTCTTCTTTTTCTCCCCGTGTTGTCCCTGTTTTGATTTTCAGAAGGCGACACCAGTGATCCATGAAGGCAACATGGTGGCATATTAAAGCTATTTGAGCCAATTAACGTGATGTATGTGGGGCGTCGTGGCGACGGAGTTGGTGTCACAGTCCAACGGAGACGCTCTCACTCATTTTTCAGAGTAATTAGAAAAACATCACATGCCACACCAGGGAACGAGGAGCGGCACACACACACACACACACACACACACACACACACACACACACACACACACACACACACACACTGACTGCCCAGTTAATCATTTTTAACACTGATTTATGGTACAGTTTCAACTCTAATGGTTCCTCTGCATTCATCTTCATTTAATGGGGGATAGATGTCTAATTTACAAGTCAAATTACAGATCATTTATTTAGCTTTACTTAGATGGAGGATACTTCCACATCTCTTTACAGCTTGCTGTGTCCAGTCAAACATCACATGGAGAGAGGAGTCAGTGGAGTTTCACACCACAGGGGGAACTCTAACCCTCTGGTTTGTGTGTGTGTTCGTGCATGTGTGCGTGCGTATGTTCCTGTGCCTGTACTTGTGTGCATTTGTGTGTATTTGTGTGCATTTGTGTGTATTTGTGTGTATATTTCTGCTGCTCCATTTCCCTCTCCGGTGCTTCTGTGGACATTATAATTCATCCCCACTTAAATCCAACCTTACAGGGTCACACACAGGTACACAAAAGGATATGGAGAAAGTGTGTGTATGTGTGTGTGTGTGTGTGCGCGCACGTGTGTGTGTGTGATTGTTTATCTGCTTGTGAAAATGAAATGTGTGACTTGTGAATGATATGTACCACCTGGGTAACTGTCCTCCTCTCTGAATCAGACACTTCTGAAGTGAACACAACATGACAAGCTCTGCCTACTGAATTAGAACTAGGCAAAGGAAGTTTTAAGTATGTAAAAAATATGTATGTACATTTCCACAAAGAGACTGCAAACATGAGGGAGTCATGGGGGTGTCATGAAAGGTATGGTGTGTGTGGTATTAATGCAAATGCATGCAGAGAGCACCTGTTAGCAGCATCCTGGAGTCTGTGACAACAGAGGTGTCAAAAACACAGTGAGATCAGAAGAGGGCAGGGAGGGAGGGTGGGGGAAGGGGGAAGGAGATAGAAATAGAGGGATTAAGGTTTGAAGGAAAGTGGGAATGGATACAGAAGAGAGAGATGGAAAATAAGATTTGACTCAGAAAAAGGACAGAGATAGAGAAAGAAAGGGTGAACGATTTAACAGATGCTGTTTGTTAGATAAGTGGATATGACAGCATTTCTATGCCCTGCTGTACATATCCTGTATTCCACCATGCTTTATAAACATGTTCTCAGTCATATTGAATATGTTGACCTGTTAAGCTTTGGTCCATCAGTGTGTTTGGCACTGTGGTTCCTCCTGGGGATGAGAGCTAGAATGAGACAAGTATACAGACACGAACGGAGGGCTCTGTGGATGGGCCATGTGCCTCTATGCTTTCTCTGGGTCCCAAATCCAATAGAGATGTGTCTTGTGGTCAAATGTAGTTGCTCTGTCCTGGTTTATGTATTTATGGCTGTCTTGGTCTATTAGGCTTCAGAGACCACTGGGTTTTACTGCAACAGTGTTCCTGTTGCACAACACCACGATTGATTAGATGGTAGAACCTGAAAGTCTTGTCTGGGGTTGAAAAATTCCCAGGTTTTGCAGAAATCCTGGTCGGAGGATTCTGGATTTCCTGCTTATTCCTTTCTAATTCTGGGAATCTTACAACCGCCATTTCTGGAAGACCTGGGAATTTAGGGAGTGTTACCGGAATTTTGCAATCCTAGTCTTGCCATGTACAAAACAAAAACGTTTTGTGGAGTTTGCACTTTTGGGACTATGCTATTGGTTCAATTTAGCCTGGAATTCTATATAATCACTGCTAAAGTATTTAAAATACTTTAAAATGCATTCTATTTAAACACCTGTCTGCATGAGAGAACTTCTCTCTTCAGTTAATGTGCTGACACAGCCACTCCCGATCTCCATCTGCAGTCTGTCGTGTTGTTCTGGGCTCTCCTCTCTTAAAGCAACTCACCAAAGGGGTTTTAATCATTGGTAATTGAAGACCCTGCTGGGAGCAAATTAACCCTAATCTGAAGCAGAGGCAGCAGAGCTGCCTGCCATTGGTACCAGAGGCTAATTCAGTGAGATGGAACATTTAGGAGGGTGGTAGATAGAAATGTGATGCACAGAGCGGGTGTGAATCTCACTTTCTACGTAACAGATGGTAATGTCTGGTTCACGCTATGCTTTTCTATCTGAACAGTCTTTAGCTGAGGTTGCAGTATACCCATCCTGATTAATCCCTAGATTTACTGCTCTGGAGTGCCACTGGTTTCTGCTACCACTTTTTCTTCACTGTGTCAAGTACCCTTTCCTGTTGCTGTACAAATCCCAGACCTTCACTAAAAAGCTAGCTTGTATATTGTAATTATTTTCAATCTACTGTCCTTTCTTCTCGCCTAAGAGGATATTGTTATTCTGCCCCCAAAGACACTCCAGAGTTGTATTTGTCTCCTTTGTGTGCACTATCAGTAGTAAAACTGTTAGAATTCTGTCCCATTTCACTGATAAAATATGAATTCATATTTCACTTTTCGTACACTGAAGGGCACTCACACAGCAATGCTGAGTCTTCAGGCAGAAGCCCCTGATTGGGGGGAAGAGAGATAAAGAAAGTGCTCAAATTAAAAGATAAGAGCCTCCAGCAGAATGGTTTTTTTCTCAAGCAGTTATTTTTAGTTTGCTGTAAATTCAAAAGGTCACCTCACTCAAGATAAACCTGCCATAACTAAAAACTTGGTTTGCACAAACAAATTCAAAAGCAATTTTTATTTTATGCAGTACAAAGATGTTAACCTAATTCATCTTCCTCAAGTTCAATGTATCAAATGTTATTATATGGCAATAAGCTATCTACTAGAATGTCATAGCTAAATTCCAGAGGGGTGATTCTGCTCTGATGTTATACACTGTGAGAAGATTATATTGTGATTGCTCGTTCAGACCTTTAATCATTAGAGGAGAGCCACAGTCTATAAGCACTAATTCATTAGAAGAGCTTATCCTTTTCTCATTTAAGATAATGGAGAAAACAATTGCCTGGCACTTAAAGACTAGCTGTATGTGTCCGTGTGTCCGTGTGTGTGTGTGTGTGTCCGTGTGTGTGTGTGCGTGCGTGGGTGCGTGCGTGCGTGCAGAGCAGACAGAGGTGTCTGTGTCTCCACATCTTCCACATGGGTGCCTGAGTCAGGCTGAAATGGTCACTACCAAAAAGTGTCATCTCCACTGTTCTCTGTCAGAGTACCCTAAAGGCCCATGTAGACATGGAACAAGAAGGTTACCAATGGAAGCTGTTGGAAAAAGCTGTTACTTGTAAAAGCAAAAACATGTCACTTAAAAAGAGAGTCCAAAGGGGAGTGTATTAGGAGGTGTGGAGAACGTAGAGACACTACAGCTGGGTTACACTTTATTTCAACTGTCAGTGGTGAGGGATACATAAGACTGTCATATTATATACATAAACCATACATATACTGTATGTAATTAACAGCTTGTTTCATCTAATGACTGAAAGTGAAACATTTTATTTGGGATTTTCATTTGAGTTCAGTAGGCCCCATGACAGAGGGTTTAATTGAATGCTGGTATAAAGTGTTTGGAAACAGGCGCAGGAATACGCAATAGGGGTTTTTAATACACCCAAAACAAACACGTATACAAAAACACTGGGCTGTACCCAAACAAAAGAGAGAGGGTTAACCTCGTTGAACGTCACGGGACGAGACCCATAATACCCAATATATATAAAGCACCAGCATAACAGCTGCACCAACGCATAGGTACTCACACCACCAACAGACATGTGAACAATAACCAACAAAGACAGAGGGAACAGAGGGCACATATAGAACATACTAATCAGGGGAAATGGGAATCAGGTGTGTGTAATCAGAAAAGACAGTCCAGGGTTGATGATAATGAATCCCGTTCAGTGAAGCCTAGAAAGTAGTTGACGTAGACGGAGGGAATTCTGCACGTATTCCGCCCAAGGTAGAAAATCCACCCACCCCCATGGCCGATCTTGACAGTAACACCGCAGGTACCTGCCCGTTTGCTTGAGGCCGATACCCGGAGATGAGACTGACCGTGACCCGTGAGGTGAACTGAGGGCCACGGCACTATGGGATCAGAATAGGCCAAATATTGTCTATATAAACCACTACGCTCCATCCCAGCATGTCCCAAAACACTTCGTTGATGATGGCCTGGAAAACTGAAAGAGCATTAGACAGGCCAAAGGGCATTACGAGATTCTCATAATGACCCGTGGTCATGGAAAAAGCAGTCTTCCATTCATCGCCTGCACGAATGCTCACCAAATTGTAGGCGCTCCTCAAGTCCAGTTTCATGAAGTACTGCGCCCCGTGCATTTGTTCGATGATGGTTGGGATGAGAGGTAAAGAATAGCCGAACTTGACGGGGCCTTGTTCAGTGTTCCATAATCAATGCAGGGGCGCAGTCCCCCATCTTTCTTCTTGACAAAAAAGAAGCTTGAGGAGGCTGGTGACTTAGAGGGGTGGATAAAACTCTGCTGGAGACTCTCCTGTACATAGGTCTCCATGGTCTCAGTCTCTGCATAGGAGAGGGGATAGACATGTCCTCTCGGTAGGGCTGCGTCAGACAACACGTCAATGGTACAGTCCCAGGGGCGATGGGGAGGCAGGCGTGTAGCCTGGGTCTTTGAGAAACCTGGTGCAGATCCTGGTACTCCTCTGGCGAATCCAATTTAGGAGCACAGTCTGGACTTTCTGCTGTAGTGGTGTTGATAGGGGAGGTGTCTCATGGTGTCTGACACTCCTGCGACCAACCCAAAAGTTATGTATACTCAACCATGGGGGACCTAAAACAATGGCGTGCATGGGGGTGTCTATAATCAAGAAAGTGATTTGTTCTGAGTGTCATGGTTCAGCAAATATTATTAGCCCTTTTCTCCCCAATTTCATGATACCCAATTGGTAAATACAGTCTTGTCCCATTGTTACGGACTGGGAGAGGTGAAGGTCGAGAGCCATGAGTCTACCAAAACATAAACCTACCAAGCCACACTGCTTCTTAACACACTGCTTACTTAACCCGGAAGCCAGCCGCACCAATGTGTTGGAGGAATCACCGTACATTTGGTGAACAGTTTGCAGGCACCCGGCCCGCCACAAGAAGTTGCTAGAGCGTGATGGGACAAGAACATCCCGACTGGCCAAACCCCCCCTAACCCAGATGACGCTGGACTAAATGTGCATCGCCACGTGTCTCCTGGGCATGGCCGGCAGTGACACAGCCAGGGATTGAACCCGGAGCTGTAGTGATCCCCCAGGCCTTAGACCAATGCGCCACTCATGAGGCCCTTCCCAGGTGGAAATTTGTAGTGTTACCAATACTCCAAGGCTCTACACAGGACATTTTTATGTTAATGATTGGTGTAAGTGTGTAACCAAATCATAGATTGCAGTCGCCTTATCCATAGACTGTTTCCAAGGTAAGGACCCAAACATTTAGTATTTTGTAATTTAGGTGGACTATCTCTTTAAAAACCTCTTGTAACTACCCATCCCGGATCCGGGAGCGTAATCATCAACTGCTACTAATTAGCATAACGCAACGGACATAAATATTACTAGAAAATATTAATATTCATGAAATCACAAGTGAAATATATTGAAACACAGCTTAGCCTTTTGTTAATCACCCTGTCATCTCAGATTTTGAAAATATGCTTTACAGCCAAAGCTAGACAAGCATTTGTGTAAGTTTATCGATAACCTAGCATAACATTATGCCGAGCTAGCAGCAGGCAATCTGGTCACGAAAATCAGAAAAGCAATCAAATTCAATCGTTTACCTTTGATGAGCTTCGGATGTTTTAACTCACAAGACTCCCAGTTCGATAGAAAATGTTTATTTTTTCCAAAAATATTATTTTTGTAGCCGAAATAACTCCGTTAGTTCTTCACGGAGTTACGTTTGGCAATTTTGCACGCCCAATTTTCCAGTTTTTGATTTGTTAAAAAAGTTTAAAATATCCAATAAATGTCGTTCCACTTCATGATTGTGTCCCACTTGTTTTTGATTCTTCACAAAAAAATACAGTTTTATATCTTTATGTTTGAAGCCTGAAATGTGGCAAGAGGTCGCAAAGTTCAAGGGGGCCGAATACTTTCGCAAGGCACTGTATTTCTGTCTTACAATCTCTCTCCACCAGGTGTAGCACTTCCCTCATCGTTTACAAACAAGAAATGGATGGTGACGGGAGTAAGGGGGGGATACCAAGTCATTTTTTGTGTCATCACTGCAAGCGATCATGACTCTCAGAAGCCGCTGTTTATTTCTGAAGATCACTTTAGCACCGCCCTAAAAACCTGATTCAAATTCGACACAAACCTTCAAATATGTATGTAATGACCCATTATATAATGGGTCTCTTTATAATGTTTTATTTACATTTTAGAGGCGATAAGGTGATAAGTTGGACAGATCGAGTGAAAAAAAGCCGTTTCCCTACACGACATCTCTCCTTCTCACTATCACGCATTAGTTTAGCTTCCCGCCCGCCTTTTTTAAAAAGGCGCGACGGAGCTCATTGCCTTCATGAATCATACAGAAACGGGCAGCGTGGAAGACTCGTCATTGATTTTGTTGGAAAGGGGAGAAATTGTGCATTATGATGGTATTGACATTACAGTTGATCTGTAAGTATTCCGTTTTTTTGGGCACTAAAATAAGGTCAATTGTATGGACCATGTACAAGAGTGAGTTAGTTTACGTTAGCTAGCTAGAGCAGTTCATGTTGGAAAATTTCAGTTGAAACTGTACATAGATAGGTCTGGATTCACTTTTCAAATTAAATTTACTGACTGCCAGACCATGTACATAACCCATGACGAGCCGTCTGACATTGCATACAGTGAGTTAAACAGACACAGGATTTATAGCATAACCAGTCTATTCTAGTCTTACCAGAGATCCCAAATACAGGGATTGACATAGTGATAGTTGAGCATCAGCACGTCAGGTAGATGCTGCAGAGCACAGGGGAATGTCTGATGTGATCCACGGTGTTGGTGAATCATCGATTCCCCTTATACACACCCAGGGTCAATTAGAATGAGAACACTATCAGATGTAGGATCTTAATTTGAGCCAGTTTACTACAGCATGAAAATAATACTGCACAAACAGGAAATGTTATTTGTAATGTGGATTATAATTCATGGACATTTTTGTTAATAGAAGTTAGGATCAAATCAAATCTGACGTTTTAAAGTGGAAATTACAAACTTTAGAAGCCTTTTAAAAATTTGAGTACACGACGTTTGCATTTCCTGCCATGCAAGAACATTCTCTGCAGCAAATGAGTGATCAAATGAAAATCCTATATCTGTACATGTATTATTTATATATCTGCGGTAAAGGTACTGTATAAAAGTCTTTAAGTGGAGAGACTCAGTCGAACCAGAGGGACCAGGGAGCAACAGAGATCTGAGGCCCCTGAATAAGTGCATCATCACCAGCCAAACTGTTAGTTAGCGTTAGCGATAATGAGCCCCAGTGAATGATGAACCAGGCGACCCGATGTTGTTGTGGATGATGCTGCTCTGTTGCTATGCTGCGCCACTCTGGCACCTTTCATCATGAGGAACAGGAAATGGAATAAGACTTCAGAGAAAACAGATTGACAAGGCTGTCACTAACTTAACCGTGTTGTGTTTTAATGATGTCGATACTGTTTGTCTGCGTTAATGGTTTGTGTGTGTGTGTGTGTGTGTGTGTGTGTGTGTGTGTGTGTGTGTGTGTGTGTGTGTGTGTGTGTGTGTGTCCAGGCTCTTTTCAATCCAGGACCAGGTCAACTGTTACACCCAAGCTGTTTCTGTGTGCACTGTGCCCAAGAAGGCCATCCTATTGGAGCCTGCTGAAGGTCGAACGGTCACTCCGTCACTGAGTTAGTGAGGCTAGAACTTACATTGTTGTATTTGCCAAGAGGAATGCAAGAAGGGCCTCAGTATACTGCAAATAATGAGTGAGTTGTGTATTTTTCATATTTCATGGTGTCAGATTGAATGGATATGGATGAGATAAACATATTGATAGATTTGGTCTCACCTCATGAGAGGACGTGTGTGTATGTACTGTATGTGTGAGTACTAGGGGTTGGAACCGGTTCATGGAACAGATTTTTGGAGGAACTATACTATACTGTTCCGGAACAGAGCCGTTATGTTAAAAGTGTGGGAACCGGATAATAATGTTATTCGGGTTTCAGGTAAGTACAGACTGTGTTGAAGTAACAAAGTTAATTGAAACAACAGGGGCAGGCAAACGAAGTTCAAGGCAGGCAGGGGTCGATAATCCAGAGTAGCGGAAAAGGTACAAGACAGGCAGGACAGGCAAGGGTCAAAACCAGGAGGACGAGAAAAAGAGAGACTGGAAAAAACAGGAGTTGAGAAAACGCTGGTTGACTTGAACAAACAAGACGAACTGGCACAGACAGACAGACAGACAACGCAGGTACAAATACCCAGGGGATAATGAGAAAGATGGGCAACACCTGGAGGGGGGTGGAGACAAGTACAAGGACAGATGAAACAGATCCGGGCGTGACACTTTTACGTTCAAGGCATTTTTTTCAGTCCCACAAAAAAAGAAAAAAAGAAAAAAGAAAAAAAATAAATAAAAAAATCAGCAAGGCGCCTATGCACAGCCCTCACTCTGTCACTCAGACACGTATTACAGATTTTTAATTAGATAAGAATGGGTTAACCTTTTCAATGCTAGTTACAGATACTATGGTTATCACATTTCACGTTGGATTTTTTTAACTACAAAAAGTTAAGACGTGTTTTTAATTCTCTTCACACACACAAGATTGTTAGCTAGCTAGCTAGCTCTGGCAATGTTAAGCCAACTCTCGGAAGTTATAAGACATTCAAAGTTCCTTCATAGAAACCGCTCCTCTGTGGGTATAAATCTGTGGGCCAATTTCAGATAATGCATGTTGTGACAAGATGCCCAGAGCTTCAAGCCATGCCTCCGCCTCCACACTCTCCCACACTCCCCATCCGCAAACATTTTGTCGCATCTCACACCCTGCACTTGTCTGTCTATCGCACATGTAAACAACTATAGGTTGCCCACACCATAGCAAGCTGCTTTATCCGCACTGGTTGGTAAAGTCATTTAATGTCGAACTAATGTAAAAAGCAACAGAAAGAAAACATATAAACCATTGCTTATTGGGGATTGAACCGGTTCAGAACTTTATTTTGCAGGTTGGAACAGTGGAACGAAAAAAAGAATGGTTCTGTTCAGAACGAATTGATTGGAAAATAGTTTTGGTTCCAACCCCCTGTGAGTACATGCGTTTGCGAACGACAGACAGTGAGAGCAAACTGTTCCTTCCACTAAAACGGGAGCATTAAGCAGTACTGTAAATCTAAATGCTATACTCTCATTTCAACACCGAAGCTTGATCATGGACGTAGAGACTAAGACTAAAGACAAGCCCTCTCCTCAAAGCTAAACCGTGATCTGATCCCCCTCAGATATGTTCTGTTCCTCATTCCCCCAAAAAGAAAAGGAACACAGGAAGAGAGAACAAATGGCGCCTAGTTTCTTTGATCCTGTTGACAGTAATGATGTCTCAAAGAAATCTGTCAATACCTCAGTGTTGCCCTGAAAGTTTCTCAAAGGTTGTGTGTCAGTTCTCCCTGTCACAAAGAGATAATTACAGTAGAGAGAGAGAGAGATCTGAGATGGGAATCTTCTGGCACACCTCCAAGTTCAAATCAAGAAAGGGCTGATAACTGTGTGACGGTGCAATTAGAACCGTGCTTCACATTCCTCCGGAATTTCACATGGATCTGTCAAGTTCTTGAATCTAGTGAGACATACAGGCTTTTAATTGCTGGGATATATCTACCTTTTCATGTGACATTTGTGGGTCGATCTTACAAAAACCAAGACTCCTATGTTTTACTAAGTAGGAACTTGATCTGTTATAACAAGCTTATATTTGGAAAACAATCAGATGACTGCATTGTCATCGACAACTACATTAGATATCACGGGAATTAATCAGACTGAGATTAATTTACGACAAGAAGATCCCAATGCTTACTTGATTAGAATGATTAGATAAGAGAGGTGAAATGTTGTGCACGTTGCAGCCAATCAGACTCCAGAGAAGCACGATAGGACAGGTCATTTAAATGAAGATTAACCAGAGCATTCAGGACATGAATTAGTTCACAGGTAATTTCATTGATTGTCTTCTTGCAGTCTGCTAGCGGTTTCGTCTTAACAGCCACAGACTGACAGAGAGAGCAAGCCACCATATACTGAGGAGATCTTGGCTTCCTAACACATTCCTTTACTAATCATTTGCGTTGAGAATTTTCCCCTCAGAGTGAAATTGGAATAAATGCAGAACTAATTAATAGTTCTGATGAAGTGGCGACAGTGTTAACCCGGGGTCACGCGCACACACACCACACCAAACGCACCACACCACTCACACACACACACACACACCACTCACACACTACAGCTCACTCACCGTGGTGTGTCACGTCCATATATGGTATGAGGGAAAATGGTTCCTCAGTGAGAATGAAAGAATTGAGCAGTGCAGGACTAATTGATCATTCTGATGAGATGTGAGCTGTAGTGTGTGGATGCACTCGTGAGTGTGTGTGTGTGTGCGTGTGTGCGTGTCTGTGTATCCGGAGCTGACCACAGGTGGCCTATAGGAATAAATAACAGGATCAGGGCTGATGAGGGGGATTAATCAGAACGAGAATTTAAGCGACACTTTAATGGTCAGCTGTGGCCTCATCTGTCAAGTCTGGATGGACAGCTCCTTTAGCCTACAGTATAGGCCTCATCACACAACACAGCTTACAGTATATGACAGTTCGATGTAACATGGGCCTCAGGCCTGATCGTACAACACTGAACACAGCATATGATTATCACCCTTTCACTTCAACATGGGCCTCAGCAGTGATGTAGTGGGGGGTAAAACATTTTGATTTAGTGAAATAGAATTTCCTCAGCAACTACATTTATGATAGATTTGCACTTTTGTTTTAGCAGTTACACTCCTGTCCATCTCAACTCATGCTCAAGGTTTACCAGCCTATTTGATTCCCCCTATCTCTGTAAGTGTCACATTCGTCCTAAGAAGTGGACCAAGGCGCAGCGTGCGTAGAGTTCCACATATTTATTAAGGTGAAACTTCAAAGAATAAACAAATGTGCAGTTCGTAGGACACATTGGCACTAGACAAAACAATATCCCACAACACAGGTGGGAAAAGGACCACACTAAATATGATCCCCAATTCGAGGCAACGATCATCAGCTGCCTCCAATTGGGAACCATACTCACACCAACATAGAAATTAAATACTAGAACACCCCCTAGTCACGCCCTGACCTAACACCATAGAGAACCCTGAGGGCTCTCTATGGTCAGGGCATGACAGTAAGATAGGATGTACATTCTTAACTGGTCCAAAAAGATACGCAGATACAGCTGTAACCTAATACAGCCTCCCTCAAGGCAGCCTGATCAATAGTGTTCTCAATGTTAGTATCTCAATGTCTTCTCCCTCCATCTGTTTGTCTGTCCGTCTGCTGAAAGGTATCATGTGTGAATCAATCATGGCCGCCACACCAGAACTCTGGAGATTCCACAGGGATCATTCTGCTCCAATCCAACAGGCTGGGCATTGGCACTCCAGAGCCTTCCTGTCACAATATTGATTTAGAAATAATTATAGACTGCTTAGTGATTCCTCGCATTTTCTCCTGGAGTTGGACTCGCTCCATCACCATCTCCACAGTAAACAGGGAAATTAAGAATTGACCTCATCTCCCCTTGTTGAAGCTGACACAAATATTTGGGTCTTTATTTTGCCTCCTTTAAAGATGAGCAATTATTTATTTATTTCCTTTGAGCATGAACCCTGCTATACGTGACCGTATGTGTGTTTCTCTCTCGCTCTCTTTAAATCTCACCCCTCTCTTCTCCTCCAATTACAGATTCAGTAAACACACTGCCTGAGAGCTGTCTGTCAAGCAGGGAGGCATTTGATCATTTGCCTGAACATTGATTTATGTCCATTTAGACTACAGTATATGAAGCGCATAGCTGAAAATTAGGCAAGGAGCCTGTTGACATTATTCTGCTATTCTGAAAATAACTACTCAATGCTTTAATGCAGAGAAACTTCCGTTTCCACCAGCATGTTAAATGTGCAACCACTCCACACACAGAGACACATACAAAGCTCTCCCTCAACTTCTATTTGGCAAATCTGACCACAATTCTATCCTACTCATTCCTGCTTACAAGCAAAAATTAAAGCAGGAAGCACCAGTGACTCGGTCAATAAGAAAGTGGTCAGATGAAACAGATGCTAAACCACAGGACTGTTTTGCTAGAACAGACTAGAATATGTTCCAGGATTCTTCCAATGTCATTGAGGAGTACACCACATCAGTCACTGGGTTCATTAATAACTGCATCAATGATGTCGTCCCCACAGTGACTGTAGGTACATACCCCAACCAGAAGCTATGGATTACAGGCAACATCTGCACTGAGCTAAAGGGTAGAGCTGCCGCTTTCAAGGAGCGGCATGCCCTCTGACGAACCATCAAACAGGCAAAGCGTCAATACAAGGACTAAGATCGAATCGTAATACGCCAATTCCGACGCTCGTCGGATGTGGCAGTAAACTTGTAAGGCTTGTAAACTATTACAGACTACAAAGGGAAGCACAGCCGAAAGATGCCCAGTGACACGAGCCTACCAGACAAGCTAAATTACTTCTATGCTCGCTTCGAGGCAAGTAACACTGAAAAATGCATGAGAGCATCAGCTGTTCTGGACGACTGTGTGATCACGCTTTATACTCCGAGCATGAGCTGACCAACTGGCAAGTATCTTCACTGACATGTTCAACCTCTCCCTGTCACAGTCTGTAATTCCAACATGTTTCAAGCAGACCGTCATAGTCACTGTGCCCAAGAACACTAAGGTAACCTGCCTAAATGACTACCGACCCGTAGCACTCACATCTGTAGCCATGAAGTGCTTTGAAAGGCTGGTCATGGCTCACATCAACACCATTATCCCAGAAACCCTAAATCCACTCCAATTTGCATACCGCACCAACAGATCCACTGATGAGGCAATCTCTATTGCACTCCACACTGCCCTTTCACAACTGGACAAAAGGAACACCTATGTGAGAATGCTATTCATTGACTACAGCGCAGCGTTCAACACCATAGTGCCCTCAAATCTCATCACTAAGCTAAGGACCCTGGAACTAAACACCTCCCTCTGCAACTGGATCCTGGACTTCCTGACCCAGGTGGTAAGAGTAAGTAACAACACAGCCACGCTGATCCTCAACACGGAGGTCCCTCAGGGGTGCGTGCTCAGTCCCCTCCTGTACTCCCAGTTCACTCATGACTGCGCGGGCAAGCACGATTCCAACACCATCATTATGTTTGCCGATGACACCACAGTGGTAGGCCTGATCACCGACAACTATAGGGAGGAGGTCAAAGACCTGGCCATGTGGTGCCAAGACAACAACCTCTCCTGTAATGTGATCAAGACAAAGGACATGATTGTGGACTACAGGAAAAGAAGGACTGAGCACACACCCATTGTCATTGACAGGGTTTTAGTGGAACAGGTTGAGAGCTTCAAGTTCCTTGGCGTCCACATCACCAACAAACTAACATGGTCCAAGCACACCAAGACAGTCGTGAAGAGGGCATAACAAAACCTATTCCCCCTCAGGAGACTGAAAAGATTTGTTATGGGTCCTCAGATCCTCAAAAGGTTCTACAGCTGCACCATCAAGAGCATCCTGACTGTTTGCATCACTGCCTGGTATGGCAACTGCTCGGTCGCAAGGCACAACAAAGTGTAGTGCGTATGGCCCGGTACATCACTGGGGCCAAGCTTCCTGCCACCCAAGACCTCTATACCAGGCTGTGTCAGAGGAAGGCCCTAAAAATTGTCAAAGACTCCAGCCATCCTAGTCATAGACTGCTCTCTCTGCTACCACATGGCAAGTGGTACCGGAGCCCCAAGTCTAGGTCAAAGAGGGTTCTAAACAGCTTCTACCTCAAGCCATAAGACATCTGAACATCTACCCAGACTATTTGCTTTGCCCCCCCCCCCTCTACACTGCTGCTACTCTCTGTTATTATCCATGCATAGTCACTTTAATAACTGTACCTACATGTCCATACTACCTCAATTACCTCGACTAACTGGTGCCCCCGCACCTTGACTCTGTATCGGTACCCCCCGTATATAGCTCTTTAATTATTTTTTACTTTTATTTATTTTTCTTATTCTTATTTTTTTAGGTAGTTATTTAAACTACATGGTTGGTTAGGGCTTGTAAGTAAGCATTTCACTGTAACGTCTACACCTGTTGTATTTGGCGCATGTGACAATTACAATTTAATTTGATTTGACTTGATTTAGAGCAGAAGACAGTGTAGGTCTTTTCATAGAATATTATTACTACGAAGGCATTTTAAGGATAGGGAGTAGAGACAGATGTACACTCTGGACTAGAATGCCACTGGAAGTGATAAGGTGTCCACAGGAAATTGAAAGAGTCTTCCTATATAGTAGACGTTCTGCGGCCTTCATAGATGTGTCTTTTAATATCCTGTCTCTCGCTCTGCTAACTGTATCAGTCTCACTGCCAGACATTTTCCATCATGCTTTAAAGTCAACCGTCTGTGACATTCTTCCATTAATCTCAACCTTCACCTAATCGTCATGATTTGAGCACTCCATTTAGCCTTTGTGTTGGTTTGAAGACCCCGCCCTGTCATATTTAAGCAATAAGGCCCAGGGGGTGTGGTATTTGGCCAATATACCACGGCTCAGTGCTGTTCTTCTGCACAGCGCAGTTTTTATTTATTTAACCTTTATTTAACCAGTGCCTGGAGTGCCTGGATACAGCCCTTAGCCGTGGTATATTGGCCATATACCACAAACCCCCGAAGTGCCTTATTGCTATTATAAACTGGTTACCAACATGATTAGAGCATTTAAAATAAAAGTTGTCATACCTGTGGTATATGGTCTGTTATAAACCGGGTAGTTTGTAACTGGATACTGATTGGCTAAAACAGCATTTAGCCGTGTGTGTGTGAGACCGTATACCATGAATATGATGTTTAGCCCTTTCACCTTTATATCGTTGCACCTTTTCACCTCGATAAAATGGCTACATCAACAATAGTTTGACATGCCGACGTACAAAATTACCGTTTAGATTAACTTGAGAGAAACCGAAACATAGTGAAACAAACAAAGTGGGCACTTACCTGATTCACTGACTGCGGCACTTGTATGGTTCAGTGAGAAACAGGAATGCTGAAGAACATAGGATAGCAGCTACGCTGGACTCAGACCTGGTTTGAGCCGACATATCAACAACCCCCCCTCAGTTTGGCATGGAGTATACAGCAGGACACCCGAATTCAGAATGAGCAACAATGTGACTGTCGGCATAATTAAAACGTAGCTGAATGGCTACATGTAACTGTTAGCTAGCTAAATCATTCTAACGTACCCAGACAGTATAACCAATAACTATGTAGGTCAACCTGTTAGCTAACATTATTGTCTTATGTTTCAGATACACAAAAGAGCCGATGGGAGTGAACACCCTTGCAAAAATGCTGCCAGATATCTGCAAAATAGCCCATCGCAGATTTACACAAACCACTGCCATCAAACCACCATGATCCAGAAACTCTGAGAAATAGAGGTATGATGAATACTGTCAGAGGACACAGATTCGAAACCTCTCTTCAAAGTTACTGGAGGACAAATCTGGAAGCGGTGGAGCACTGTTCTCTCTGACAACACAGCAGCAGCTCCCCCAGTTAAATGAACGGCATCCATTTCCAGCAGCGTGCTCGGTTTTTGCATTCATTTAATGGAAGCTTGCTAGCTAGCCTGTGGTTGTTGCATAGCAACCAGTCTAGCAACAAGACTTTTGTCCAGACTACCTTTTAAGGTGGAATGTATTTATTATTAATGTATTTATTCAAGCAACATTTCCAGTTTAGATGTGTTGTTCCTTACCTTAATGTGTTGGCAACCGGTTTGTAAAAGCAATAAGGCATCTTGGGGGTTAGTGGTATCTGTCCAGTATACCATGGCTATAGGCTGTATCCAGGCACTCCGCGTTGCGTCATACATAAGAACAACCCTTAACCGTGGTATGAAGCATGAAAATGGCATACAAAGAACAGCATACAAACAACACATGGATAGCATACGAGCATAGATTCATTTTAGACTACACAAGCTTGCAAACAATTACAATGGCAAAGTAACAATAATCACAAGAATGGCTTCAGATCAAAGTCTACGTTGAGACCGAAGGGAGCTGTCACGATCGTCGTCCTCCTCGTCTGAGGAGGAGTAGTTGGAAGGATCGGAGGACCAAAACGCAGCGTGGTATGTGCTCATCGTGAATTTAATGAACAGAGAACACTTGAACAAACTATACAAAACAAATAACAACCATGAAGCTATAATGACCCTGTGCTGACACAAGCAACTAACATAGACAATCACCCACAACCCACAATGACAAAACAGGCTACCTAAATATGGCTCCCAATCAGAGACAACAACTAACACCTGCCTCTGATTGAGAACCATATCAGGCCAAACACAGAAACAGACAAACTAGACATCCAACATAGAATGCGCACTCTGATCACACCCTGACCAAACAAAACATAGAAACATTCAAAGCAAACTATGGTCAGGGCGTGACAGGAGCAAGGTTCTTTAACCTCTAGCGTCGAGCAATCCCGTATCCGGGAGTGTAATCATAGCCTCAAGCTCGTTACCATAACGCAACGTTTCCTATTCATGAAAATCGCAAATGAAATGAAATAAATATATTGAAACACAAGCTTAGCCTTTTGTTAACCACACTGCTAACTCAGATTTTCAAAATATGCTTTAACCAAAGCTACACAAGCATTTGTGTAAGAGTATTGATAGCCTAGCATAGCATTAAGCCTAGCATTCAGCAGGCAACATTTTCACAAAAACAAGAAAAGCATTCAAATAAAATAATTTACCTTTGAAGAACTTCGGATGTTTTCAATGACGAGCCTCTCAGTTAGATAGCAAATGTTCATTTTTTCCCAAAAGATTATTTGGGTAAGAGAAATAGCTCTGTTTTGTTCATCACGTTTGGCTAAGAAAAAAAAACGAATATGCAGTCAACACAACGCCAAACTTTTTTCCAAATTAGCTCCATAATATCGACAGAAACATGACAAACGTTGTTTAGAATCAATCCTCAAGGTGTTTTTCACAATTCTATTCGATGAAAAATCATTCCTGGCAGCCGCTTTCTCATCCGAGGCAAACGGAAAAATACTGCAGCTGGAGATTACGCAATAATTGAGACGGAGGACACCAAGTGACCACCTGGTAGATGAAGTGTCTTATGGTCAATCTTCCAATGATATGCCTACAAATAAGTCACAATGCTGCAGACACCTTGGGGAAAACGTGGAAAAGGTAAGCTGACTCCTCGCTCCTCCACAGCCATATAAGGAGTCATTGCCATGAGGCGGTTTCAAAAAATGCGGCACTTCCTGATTTTTATCTGGGTTTTTTCTGTAACATCAGTTCTGTGGAACTCACAGACAATATCTTTGCAGTTTTGGAAACGTCAGATTGTTTTCTTTCCAAAGCTGTCAATTATATGCATAGTCGAGCATCTTTTCGTGACAAAATATCTTGTTTAAAACGGGAATGTTTTTCATCCAAAAATTAAAATAGCGCCCCCTATATCCAAGAAGTTAATTTAAAGATCCAGGCAGCCTCTCGTTTTAACAATAAATTACCAAGGTCACCCCCTCTCCTAGGGAGGGTGACAAGTTCTATGCCAATATAACTCAGAGACGAAATCGAGTGGCCTGCCTCCAAAAAGTGGGCCGTAACTGGGTAAGTCAAATTTTTGCACCGAATGGTGCTATGATGCTCTGAGATACGTACTTTTAATTTGCGCTTTGTTTTACCCACATAATTTTATATACCATGGCTGTCAGCCAATCAGCATTCAGGACTCGAACAACCCAGTTTATAATTAAGCAATAAGGCCAGAAGAGGTGTGGTATATGGCCAATATAAGATGGCTAAGGGCTGTTCTTATGTACAACGCAATGCGGAGTGCCTGGATACATATTGGCCATATTTCACAAACCCCCAAGGTTCCTTATTGCTGTTATAAACTGTTTACCAACGTAATTAGAGTAGTAAAAATAACTGTTTTGTCAATCCCGTGTTATGCGATCTGATATACCATAGCTGTCAACAAATCAGCATTCAGGGCTTGAACCACCCAGTTTATAATGTCTGATATACCATGGCTTTCAGCCAATCAGCATCCAGGACCCAAATTGGCCAGTTTATAATATGGAATGTTTCATTAGGGAATCAGAATAGATCCCCTTGTGACACCCTTGTGTACAGACTATTGGAATAAACATATGGTGATGAATGCATTTCTTACAGCCCCCCTCAGGGTTGTTGAAATGCACCCAGTGCATTTGTCACTGGGCAGTAAATAAGCAGGTGAAGGCTGAGCCGAGCGTGTAGTGAGCCGAGCGTGAAGTCTGCCGAGCGTGTAGTTAGCCGAGCGTGTAGTGAGCCGAGCGTGAAGTCTGCCGAGCGTGTAGTTAGCCGAGCGTGTAGTTAGCCGAGTTTGTGGCTTCTCTCCACAGGATCTGGACCAAAGGGACAGAGGGACCAAATACCTATTTCATCAGGGCTGTTTGTGGGTTCACTGTCACTAGTATGGACAAGACTGTGGACCCAGAGATCAGAGCTGTCTAACCAAAGCCTAAGATGTGATTTACTCTATCCTCTTGTATCATTTTTTAGTACCCTAATGATATTTTTCCAGTGTCTGCCATATTTGAGGTTGTGTTTGTTGAAGTTACAGACAACATTTATGGCCCTAACATTTTGATTACTGTAGTAATAAGCTGAATATTTGCACTATTACTAATCTATAATATTAATAATACCTTTAGTGGCAGCTGTGTGAGGGACAGCAGTTCTGTACTGTAAATAATGACGGGTAAGAGAGGTCATTCCTACACATGCTTTATCTACCAAACACACACACACGCACACACCCAGAGAGAGAGAGAGAGAGAGAATAATTAGAGTCTGGGAAGCCTGAGGAATGTGTCCAGGCGAGCAGAAAAAATCCACAGCTGGTTTGGCAATGACTGCAGCAATTTTCTCCTCCATGTACAATCAGAAGTTTGTATATTTCCTTGTTTAGTGGGGAGACAAGACAACATGCTACAGCTATTTATTTACACGTCATTCCAGTCGGGGCTCGTTGGAGCGTGGCTGGGAAAAGTGCACATGAAGCGTTACTGAACATAACCAACATACTGCTAGATCTCAGTTCTTCCCAGTTTCTGTCCATAGCAAAGCCACAAACAAAATTGAATCCATGTTTTCTAATGATAGAAAAAACTGTAGAGAAATGCTGGGAGGGTGTGGTTACTTCTAGAATAGCTACTGACTGAGCCACTGTGATATTGAGCATCAATCAGTCAGTTTTCATATCCTCATCATCTTCATCATTCGGTTAATGCCTCTGTCTCTGCACCAGCCTCCACCCTGTTTCAAGACCACACCTCCACATACTGTACACATGGAAATGGGTGGAACGGGTCGCATGACAGAAAGCCATTCTCTTTGCAAACAGTTTAACTAATTGGACAATTATTTGCCTTTCCTGTGTGTGTGACGGGGGAAATACAACCCTGCTTTCACTCTAAAATAAAACAGTTACAACAATCGTATTTATATACAGGCTTGGCCAGGACACATCAGTTCATGTCAGTTCAATATAATTCGCTGTGTGGGTTTTGCAAAGCATTGTGGAGTATGCTGTCAGAGCATATGGCAATGATAAATACAGAATAAATCTGTTCAATAACATTGAGTTAGTATTTTGTTGTCTGGTTTGCTTGACCAAACAAATTAAATAACTTCTGAAGGAGTCTCCTTCGGAGGTCCTTTAGATCACTCCCTATAGCAGCAACTATAATGTTTATTGATGTTTTCGTTCTTTGCCCTTGCCCTCTAACCCCATCTCTGTTAAGCACAGCCCAAGTTGTGACCCCTGACCCCGGAATATATACGCAGTAGAAAGTACTACTTATTACTCAGGGTCTAACCACACCTGGCTAATTCCCCTCCTGGCTAACCAGCTAACCCTACATATTGACTTAACCCTTCATGGGCTGCCTGTGTTAATCACAGGCCAGAAGGCCACTGAGGTGGCCTTCGTCCGTCCCCATAGAGACGAGCTGGCGGCGGTTTGCAAGGAACCTGTACTTAAGGACCATTCATCACTCAGACAGGTACTAATGGCCTGGTCCTCCCTGTCCCTGTGCTGCAGCATGGGGCTCTGCTGTGGAGTTATGGGTCCCCTTACATTCAACCTTACTGCTCCGTAGACAGAGGCCTGGCTTAGCCTAGCAATAGCTGATTGATTATGATGCATTTTCCATTATTATGTTTAATGCAGTGATTATGGGCCCTGGGCACTGGGTGAGAGGCAGGTCCTCTAGCAGAGGGTGCACTTACAAAGAAGGGGAATATATGTAGACTGGTGTAGTTATGTACACTGTATGTACAGTAGACTGGTGTAGTGATGTATACTGTATGTAGACTGGTGTAGTGATGTACACTGTATGTACAGTAGACTGGTGTAGTGATGTACACTGTATGTAGACTGGTGTAGTGATGTACACTGTATTTACAGTAGACTGGTGTAGTGATGTACACTGTATGTACAGTAGACTGGTGTAGTGATGTATACTGTATGTAGACTGGTGTAGTGATGTACACTGTATGTACAGTAGACTGGTGTAGTGATGTACACTGTATGTAGACTGGTGTAGTGATGTACACTGTATTTACAGTAGACTGGTGTAGTGATGTACACTGTATGTAGACTGGTGTAGTGATGTACACTGTATGTACAGTAGACTGGTGTAGTGATGTACACTGTATGTACAGTAGACTGGTGTAGTGATGTACACTGTATGTACAGTAGACTGGTGTAGTGATGTACACTGTATGTAGACTGGTGTGGTGATGTACACTGTATGTACAGTAGACTGGTGTAGTGATGTATACTGTATGTAGACTGGTGTAGTGATGTACACTGTATGTACAGTAGACTGGTGTAGTGATGTACACTGTATGTACAGTAGACTGGTGTAGTGATGTACACTGTATGTACAGTAGACTGGTGTAGTGATGTACACTGTATGTACAGTAGACTGGTGTAGTGATGTATACTGTATGTAGACTGGTGTGGTGATGTACACTGTATGTACAGTAGACTGGTGTAGTGATGTATACTGTATGTAGACTGGTGTAGTGATGTACACTGTATGTACAGTAGACTGGTGTAGTGATGTATACTGTATGTACAGTAGACTGGTGTAGTGATGTACACTGTATGTACAGTAGACTGGTGTAGTGATGTACACTGTATGTACAGTAGACTGGTGTAGTGATGTACACTGTATGTAGACTGGTGTAGTGATGTACACTGTATTTACAGTAGACTGGTGTAGTGATGTACACTGTATGTACAGTAGACTGGTGTAGTGATGTATACTGTATGTAGACTGGTGTAGTGATGTACACTGTATGTACAGTAGACTGGTGTAGTGATGTACACTGTATGTAGACTGGTGTAGTGATGTACACTGTATTTACAGTAGACTGGTGTAGTGATGTACACTGTATGTAGACTGGTGTAGTGATGTACACTGTATGTACAGTAGACTGGTGTAGTGATGTACACTGTATGTACAGTAGACTGGTGTAGTGATGTACACTGTATGTACAGTAGACTGGTGTAGTGATGTACACTGTATGTAGACTGGTGTGGTGATGTACACTGTATGTACAGTAGACTGGTGTAGTGATGTATACTGTATGTAGACTGGTGTAGTGATGTACACTGTATGTACAGTAGACTGGTGTAGTGATGTACACTGTATGTACAGTAGACTGGTGTAGTGATGTACACTGTATGTACAGTAGACTGGTGTAGTGATGTACACTGTATGTACAGTAGACTGGTGTAGTGATGTATACTGTATGTAGACTGGTGTGGTGATGTACACTGTATAGACTGGTGTAGTGATGTATACTGTATGTAGACTGGTGTAGTGATGTACACTGTATGTACAGTAGACTGGTGTAGTGATGTATACTGTATGTAGACTGGTGTAGTGATGTACACTGTATGTACAGTAGACTGGTGTAGTGATGTACACTGTATGTACAGTAGACTGGTGTAGTGATGTACACTGTATGTAGACTGGTGTAGTGATGTACACTGTATGTACAGTAGACTGGTGTAGTGATGTACACTGTATGTACAGTAGACTGGTGTAGTGATGTACACTGTATGTAGACTGGTGTAGTGATGTACACTGTATGTACAGTAGACTGCTGTAGTGATGTACACTGTATGTAGACTGGTGTGGTGATGTACACTGTATGTAGACTGGTGTAGTGATGTACACTTTATGTACAGTAGACTGGTGTAGTGATGTACACTGTATGTACAGTAGACTGGTGTAGTGATGTATACTGTATGTAGACTGGTGTAGTGATGTACACTGCATGTACAGTAGACTGCTGTAGTGATGTACACTGTATGTACAGTAGACTGGTGTAGTGATGTACACTGTATGTACAGTAGACTGGTGTAGTGATGTATACTGTATGTAGACTGGTGTGGTGATGTACACTGTATGTACAGTAGACTGGTGTAGTGATGTACACTGTATGTACAGTAGACTGGTGTAGTGATGTACACTGTATGTACAGTAGACTGGTGTAGTGATGTATACTGTATGTAGACTGGTGTGGTGATGTACACTGTATGTACAGTAGACTGGTGTAGTGATGTATACTGTATGTAGACTGGTGTAGTGATGTACACTGTATGTACAGTAGACTGGTGTAGTGATGTATACTGTATGTAGACTGGTGTAGTGATGTACACTGTATGTACAGTAGACTGGTGTGGTGATGTACACTGTATGTAGACTGGTGTAGTGATGTACACTGTATGTAGACTGGTGTAGTGATGTACACTGTATGTACAGTAGACTGGTGTAGTGATGTATACTGTATGTAGACTGGTGTAGTGATGTACACTGTATGTAGACTGGTGTAGTGATGTACACTGTATGTACAGTAGACTGGTGTAGTGATGTATACTGTATGTAGACTGGTGTAGTAATGTACACTGTATGTAGACTGGTGTAGTGATGTACACTGTATGTACAGTAGACTGGTGTAGTGATGTACACTGTATGTACAGTAGACTGGTGTAGTGATGTACACTGTATGTAGACTGGTGTGGTGATGTACACTGTATGTAGACTGGTGTAGTGATGTACACTGTATGTAGACTGGTGTGGTGATGTACACTGTATGTAGACTGGTGTAGTGATGTACACTGTATGTAGACTGGTGTGGTGATGTACACTGTATGTACAGTAGACTGGTGTAGTGATGTACACTGTATGTAGACTGGTGTAGTGATGTACACTGTATGTACAGTAGACTGGTGTAGTGATGTACACTGTATGTACAGTAGACTGGTGTAGTGATGTACACTGTATGTACAGTAGACTGGTGTAGTGATGTATACTGTATGTACAGTAGACTGGTGTAGTGATGTACACTGTATGTAGACTGGTGTAGTGATGTACACTGTATGTAGACTGGTGTAGTGATGTACACTGTATGTACAGTAGACTGGTGTGGTGATGTACACTGTATGTAGACTGGTGTGGTGATGTACACTGTATGTAGACTGGTGTAGTGATGTACACTGTATGTAGACTGGTGTGGTGATGTACACTGTATGTACAGTAGACTGGTGTGGTGATGTACACTGTATGTAGACTGGTGTGGTGATGTACACTGTATGTAGACTGGTGTAGTGATGTACACTGTATGTAGACTGGTGTGGTGATGTACACTGTATGTACAGTAGACTGGTGTAGTGATGTACACTGTATGTAGACTGGTGTAGTGATGTACACTGTATGTAGACTGGTGTAGTGATGTACACTGTATGTAGACTGGTGTGGCGATGTACACTGTATGTAGACTGGTGTAGTGATGTACACTGTATGTAGACTGGTGTGGTGATGTACACTGTATGTACAGTTGACTGCTGTAGTGATCAGCGATAAGTGACTAGACACATTGGTGTGCTTACGAGACTACACAACTGACATTCTGGGCACTGGGTGAGTGGCAGGGAGTCTAACAGAGAGAAACTCACAAAGAAGAGTTTTGTACACGGCCTGGGGTGGGTGGTGTTGTCCTCCAGCTCACTATTTTATACTTGGTGTTCGTGACTGTCATGTTAATGTCAAGACCAGGACATGGCTCACAGTGTCTTGGAAACCTGTACCTTGTCCTTGATCACTTGTTTAATCTTTAATCTTGTTTCAAATAAAAGAAAAAGAAAAATACATTTTATTTGTCACATGCGCTGATGTACTGGGCCGTACGCACTACCCTCTATAGTGCCAGAGACCAACCAGGTCAGTTGCCAGTTCAGCTGTAAAATCTTTTGAGGATCTGAGGACCAATGCCAAAACCTGAGAGGGAATAGGTTTTGTCATGCCCTCTTCACGACTGTCTTGGTGTGCTTGGACCATGATAACGTGTTGGTGATGTAGACACCAAGGACCTTGAAGCTCTCAACCTGCTCCACTACAGCCCCGTTGATGAGAATGGGGGTGTGCTCGGTCCTCCTTTTTCTGTAGTCCACAATCATCTCCTTTGTCTTGATCACATTGAGGGAGAGGCTGTTGTCCTGGCATCGCACGGTCAGGTCTCTGACCTCCTCCCTATAGGCTGTCTCATCGTTGTCGGTGATCAGGCCTACCACTGTTGTGTCATCAGCAAACTTAATGATGATGTTGGAGTCATGCCTGGCCGTGCAGTCATGAGTGAACAGGGAGTACAGGAGGGGACTGATCACCCACCCCTGAGGGGCCCCCATGTTGAGGGTCAGAGTGGCGGATGTGTTGCTACCTACCCTTACCACCTGGGGGCGGCCCGTCAGGAATTCCAGTTAACAGTTGCAGAGGGAGGTGTTTAGTTTGATGGTTTGTCAGAGGGTATAGCAGGATTTCTTATAAGCGTCCAGTCTAGAGTCCTGCTCCTTGAAAGTGGCAGCTCTACCCTTTAGCTCCAGAATTGTTTTCCCTCCGGTTGCATATTTAACGTGCTGAAAGAAATTACGTAAAACTGATTACCAGAGGCTGCTGTTCTATCCTGCCGATAGAGTGTATGTTCTTAATGTCGTTGTTCAGCCACGACTCTGTGAAAAATAAGATATTACAGTTTTTAATGTCAAATTGGTAGGGTATATGTGCTTTCAGTTTGTCCCATTTATTTTCCAGCGAGTGAACGTTAGCGAGCAGGACTAAAAGTCAAGGCAGATCAGCCACACGTTGACGTTTCCTCACAAGGCACCCTGATCTTTTTCCGCAAAATCTCCATTTCCTTCTCCAGCGAATGACGAGGAACAGGGCCTGGTTGGGTGTCTGTAGTATATTCCTCCCATCCGACTCATTGAAGAAAAACTCTTAGTCTAATCTGAGGTGAGTAATCGCACGGTAGCAGCAACATTATGTACAAAACAAGTTACGAACAATGCGAAAAAATGAACAAAATCGCATGGTTGGTTAAGAGCCGATAAGACCCTTTCTCTCAGTGCGAAGTAACACAATAAAATAATAATGAGGCTATATACAAGGAGTACCGGTATCGAGTTAATATGCAGGGGTACGAGGTAGTTGAGGTTATTGAGGTAATATGTACAGAACCAGTCAAAAGTTTGGACACACCGGCTCATTCCAGGTATTTTCTTTATTTTTACTATTTTCTACATTGTAGAATCAAAACATGAAATAACACATATGGAATCATGTAGTAACCAAAAAAGTGCTAAACAATATTTTATATTTGAGATTCACAATGTAGCCACCCTTTCCTTTTTAATGGGTTTGAGCCAATCAGTTGTGTTGTGTTGTGTTGTGACAAGGAAGGGTTGGTATGCAGAAGATTGGCAAAAGACCAAGTCAATATTATGGCAAGAACAGGTCAAATAAGCAAAGAGAAAAGACAGTGCATCATTACTTTAAAACATGAAGGTCAGTCAATCTAGAAAATGTCAATAACTTGGAAAGTGCAGTTGCAAAAACCATCAAGCGCTAAGATGAGGACCACCACAACAGGAAAGGATGACCCAGAGTTGCCTGTACTGCAAAGAACAAGTTCATTAGAGTTACCAGCCTCAGAAATTGGCAATTAAAACCTCTTAAAGATTAGCCCCTTTTTTTAAATTTTCACCTAAAATGACATACCCAAATCTAACTACCTGTAGCTCAGGCCCTGAAGCAAGGATATGCATATTCTTGGTACTATTTGAAAGGAAATACTTTGGGGTTTATGGACATGTAAAAGGAATGTAGTAGAATATAACACAATAGATTTGGTAAAAGTATGTTTTTGTAACATCAACATTTGAAACGCAAGAGAAAGGCCACAATGTATTATTCCAGCCCAGGTTCAATTTAGATGTTAGCCATGAGATGGCATCAGTGTATGTGCAAAGTTTTAGACTGATCCAATGAACCATTGCATTTCTGTTAACAATTTTGTATCAAGACTGCCCAAATGTGCCTAATTTGTTTATTAATACATTTTCATGTTCAAAATGTTGCACTCTCCTCAAGCAATAGCATGGTCAGTTAGATTAACAATAATCTAAGCTTTCTGCCAATATCAGATATGTCTATGTCCTGGGAAATGTTCTTGTTACTTACTACCTCATGCTAATCGCATTAGCCTTCCCTAGCTCAACCATTCCTGTGGAGGGGACACTGATCCTGAAGAAGATTTATTAACTACACCTTAGATTGCAGCCCAAATTAATGCTTCACAGAGTTCAAGTAACGAACACATCCCAACATTAACTGTTCAGAGGAGACTGCATGAATCAGGCCTTCAATTGCTGCAAAGAAACCACTACTAAAGAACACCAATAATAAGAAGAGACTTGCTTGGGTCAAGAAACACAAGCAATGGACATTAGACCGGTGGAAATCTGTCCTTTGCTCTGTTAAGTCCAAATTGTAGATTTTTTGGGTCCTACCGCCATGTCTTTGTGAGATGCAGAGTAGGTGAATGGATGATATCCGCATGTGTGCTTCCCACCGTGAAGCATGCAGGAGGATGTGTTTTGGTGTGGGGATGCTTTGCTGGTGACACCGTCTGTGATTTACACTCAACCAGCATCGCTACCACAGCATTCTGCAGCCATACGCCATCCAATCTGGTTTGCGCTTAGTGGGTCTGTCATTTGTTTTCCATAGGACAATGACCCAACACACCTCTAGGCTGTGTAAGGACTATTTGACCAAGAAGGAGAGTGCTGCATCAGATGACCTTGCCTCCAAAATCACCCAACCTCAACCCACTTGAGATGTTTTGGGATGACTGCAGGGTGAAGGAAAAGTAGCCAACAAGTGCTCAGTATATGTGGGATCTCCTTTCAAGACTGCTGGAAAAGCATTCCAGGTAACTACCTCAGGTTGAGAGAATGCCAAGAGTGTGCAAAGCTGTCAAGGCAAAGGGTGGCTACTTTGAAGAATCTCAAATCTAAAATATATTTTGATTTGTTTAACAATTTTTCAGTTACATGATTCCATATGTGTTGTTTCATAGTTTTGATGTCTTCACTATTGTTCTAAAATGTAGAAAATAGTTTTTTTTAAATAAAGAAAAACCCTTGAATGAGTAGGTGTGTCCAAACTTGTACTGCAAATGTTGGTAGGGGTAGAAGTGACTAGATCAGGATAGATAATAAAAAGAGTAGCAGCAGCATATGTGGAGTGTAAAAGTGTGTGTATGTGTGTGTGCGTGTATGACGTCAATATGCATGAGTTTGTGTTTTGTGTGTGAGAGTGTATGTAGTGTGTGTATGTGTGTTTGAGTGTCAGTGTAAGTATGTGTGAGTGTGTGGGTAGAGTCAGTAGCCATGTCCCAATACTAGCGTACTACACACAATGTACTCATCATCGTATACTATTTTAGTACATACTGTTTGGTATAAAGTATGCAGTATGGTACATCACAACGCAGTAGCAGCTCCTGATTGGATGAGTAGGTGGTGTGAGGCTGAGAGCAGGTGGATTCTTCCAAATCAACAGACATGCATCGCATTAACCAGGCTGATAAAACTCATTTTCCAATTAATACCGTACCCATAGAGCCCATCTATCCTATTTAAAAGGGCTGAAGACAGAAACAGATCATTTGGTTACATTTTAACACATACCAAAGTGCTGCAACATACAGTATATACATTAAATCAAATGATCACGTTTCAGGTGTGACCCAGATGCAGGCAGTGTCGAAAAAACTAAAGTTTAATTCTAATACAGTGGCAGGCAAGCGACAGGTCAAAGGCAGGCAGGGGTCAGTAATCCAGTAAGGTGGGGTAAGGTACAGAACGGCAGGCAGGCTCAGGGCAGGCAGGGGTCAGCAATCCAGTAAGGTGGGGTAAGGTACAGAACGGCAGGGTCAGGGTCAGGGCAGGCAGGGGTCAGTAATCCAGTAAGGTGGGGTAAGGTACAGAACGGCAGGCAGGGTCAGGGCAGGCAGGGGTCAGTAATCCAGTAAGGTGGGGTAAGGTACAGAACGGCAGGGTCAGGGTCAGGGCAGGCAGGGGTCAGTAATCCAGTAAGGTGGGGTAAGGTACAGAATGGCAGGCAGGCTCAGGGTCAGGGCAGGCAGGGGTCAGTAATCCAATAAGGTGGGGTAAGGTACAGAACAGCAGGCAGGCTCAGGGTCAGGGCAGGCAGGGGTCAGTAATTCAGTAAGGTGGGGTAAGGTACAGAACGGCAGGCAGGCAGGCTCAGGGTCAGGACAGGCAGAACCGGGAAGGACTAGAAAACAGGAGCAAGAAACAGGCAGGAGGAGGGAAACAAACACTGGTAGGTTTCACAAACAAAACAAACTGGCAACAGACAAACAGAGAACACAGGTATAAATACACCGGGGATAATGGGGAAGATGGGCGACACCTGGATGGGGGTGGAGACAAGCACAAAGACAGGTGAAACAGATCAGGGTGTGACACAATCAGGGTTTGACACAAATAGCCTAGTAAACACATCAAAACTTTCCAAATCAAAAAGCTATTGCACAAAACAACGTGGACAGCTGAGTGCATCGCAAATTCAGAACCTCTGAACAGCAACATAATAAACTAAAGCACTGATCATTGGGAATGAGATCGAAAAGGCTGATAAGGCTTGATCCATGAATGAAATAATGAAAAAGGTAGCCGAGTCTACAAAACTAAAACAATCTATTTGTTCAAATCAAAAGGGTGGATTAACATGACATTAACAAAGCAGGGACATCCTGAGTCCTCGGTGCCGACACATTCATAAATCAAAAGATGTTTTACTATTTAGTTTAAAAGCTCTGACAAAGGCCAAGACAACAAGAAACACTTTTCAATGAGAAAACAGAAAACAGAAAACAGAAATCCACTTTGAAAAATAAATAAATAAATAGGACTTTCTTATTTTCAAAGATGTAGACTATGATGCAATACTCGGGATTGTTTGACAGACAACAAACATTTAAAACATTTCAATATCACCGCAGAAGCTTTGCTGTTCGGCATGTTCACAATGAATTAGCCTCGTTTTGTTGTTTGGATACTTTAGCAGATCTAGGGCCTATCACTCCCAGGCCACATTTTCCAATGCATTGTGGGAAAATGTGCATTGAATTCTACTCGATGAAGAGCCAAAATGAGTATAACATCCTGGTATTTAAATCATACACGAATTTCAAATATTCACAAACTATAACATTTTATGTTGTCATGAGCGATTGCGTTGTTTTGCCTAATTCGTTTAATTTCGGTAGCACATCCCCACATCTGATTATCAGCTGTTGTCAAAGCTGACATCTGGGCATTTAAAGTTTTCTCGATTTCCAAAATGTCACAAACCATAAAACGTCATTCTTTGGGGCCAATTATTTAGGATGCAATATGAGTATTTGCACACGACCAGTGTAAGAGAGTCAGTGCAAAAAAGACTCAATGCAATAGTCACAGAGGGGGATTAGGTGTGTTTGGGTGGGGGTCACTCAATGTCCTTGTAAACCATGGTAAACCCCAGGTAGGTGGTCACTGTGTGTCCTTATAAACCTCAAGGGTATGGTCACTGTGTGTCCTTGGTGACATTGCATCACACACAGTCAGAGCAGGCTTTCATCTGCCATTTTCCCGGAGATGGGAAGGAATCCTGCAGCTCCCACCTGTGTT
Organism: Oncorhynchus masou masou; assembly: GCF_036934945.1. NCBI lineage: Eukaryota > Metazoa > Chordata > Actinopteri > Salmoniformes > Salmonidae > Oncorhynchus > Oncorhynchus masou. Next base: position 26,008,105 of record NC_088227.1, read on the forward strand.
CCAGCACACGTGTCGCCTCCCACCTTTACCTGGAACGATTGTGATCGCAGATGGATGTTGCCTCTAAGCACCTTAGGACCTAAATGAACTGTAACTACCAGGGATGAATCCGGTCACAATTTTGGGAACAGCTGATCTTAGAGAGAAAGAGAAGAGAAAGAGAGATCCTCCCTCAGGACACCCCATGTCAGTCCTTTACCCTCATTTCTACGCAGGGCCTGTGCAAAGCTCCCTTTCCTCCCCATCCTCTCCTGTGCAGTACAGGAATACCTAATAGCATGGGGCCTGTTGGGCCTGCACTCTGTATAGATTGTGTATTCCAGCAGTGACATGTCTGGAGCATTCATATGCAGAGCACAGGGTTTAAGCTATGCTATGTGTGGAAGAGAACGGGGTGCCCAGGTTTATGAAAATACTTTCTTTTGTCTCCGGTAATTACTCTTGCTTACTCTATCACACTCCCCTTTTTCTCAACCTCGGTGTCTCTCTGCACCTCTCTCTCTCTCTCTCTCTCTCTCTCGCTCTCTCTTTCTCATCTCCTTCTTTCTCTCTTTCTCCCTCTTCCTTTCTTGCTCTCTCTATCTCTCTCAAATTCAAATTCCCTCTTTCTGTCTGTCTCTCTTTCTCTCTCCCTCCCCCTCACCCCTTTCTCTGTCACCTGTGAGATTGGAATGGAAGGTGACTGTGATTCCATCATGAGACTCATGAATAGGTTATGTAGATGTCAGTGACACAGCTGCAGCTCATAAATACTCTTCTTATTACTCTCTCATTGGCTGTACTGCACGTTCATGGAACCTGATGGTCACAGCTAACTAGGTTCCATTTTAAATTCATATAATTCATTGTATTCAAAACATGGTATGACTCCAGCAAACAAAAGCTAAGGCAGTCAGTGTATATACAGTTCACCTACTCCATATTGCCAAGACAGAGTGTTTTTGGTCAAACAACCTCACTTTCTTTCTTTATTCATGGATTTTTCAACCCTGCCCCTTTCTCATGGCACACCAGACTAACATGACCCTGGTGGTACATTCACAGCTGACATTGCATTTGAGTCATGCAGGCCGTCCTGTCAGTGTCACCCCTGCCCTTATAACAGTACAGTATACCTCTCTCTCACTTTGTCTGCTCTGGCCTTGACAGGACTGTCCCACAGGGCCCTGTGACTATACAGTAAACCTCTCACGGGCTGTGTGTGTGTGTGTGTGTGTGTGTGTGTGTGTGTGTGTGTGTGTGTGTGTGTGTGTGTGTGTGTGTGTGTGTGTGTGTGTGTGTGTGTGTGCGCGCGTGCGCGTGCGCGTGCGCGTGCGCGTGTGTGTGTGTGTGTGTGTCATAGGCAGTCCCAGCAGGGAGCAGTTAACTGGTCATCTGTCTTCCCCCTGGCAGTGCGGTAGGGCGATTATAGAAAGTTCATTTTAGGATTACATCTCAGCCTGGAGTAGCCACAGGCCCGGAGGCAGAGCTGGTTTCTAACAAAGAGAGAATTATGGACATGAATCCCTGTGAAACCAACCAGGGAGAGACTGACAATCACGGTGACCGATTTACCGCCCTGCTAATCAGCTGAGGGAGGAAGGAAAGCTGTTCTTTATATCTGTACACCTGAATTATTTCCAATACTGTGATATGCTCTTTGTGGTGAGAGAAAACTTGTGAAAAGCTTTGAACTGTATCCACACAATACATTTTGCTGCCATCCATGAGATGAATGGCCCTGTAATAAGTCGTTGTAGTTATCCATGACCTTCTGACTGTGCAATATCCTCAAAATACTAGTCCTCATAATCCTCTCTTGCGTCCCTAGATAGTTAGATGGATATTCCAGTGCATTTCCAACCAATTTGCTCATCCCTAAATAAGCTATCTCCTGACAATCCCGTGATAAGAGGCAAACCGATGTCAGAATAAAGCTAGGATCATTAGGGAGTCCTCTCTGCTCCCTCTTTCTCTCTGGTGATGTGCTGCCTGGCAGCATTATGGTCACAGCATGCTGAGGTATTTCCTGTCTTTACTCTCTTTCTGTCTCTCTGTCTCTCTCTCTTCTCTCTTTCAGTCTATCAGTCTATCATTCTCTCTCTTTCTTCTCTCCTCTATCTCTCTCTCTTTTCTCTCTCTTTCTGTCTCTTTTCTTTTTCTCTCTCTTTCTGTCTCTCTTTCCATCTCTCCTTCTTCTCTCTTTCTTCTCTTTTCAGGATCTCCTTCTGTCTCTGCATCTATTTCTTCTCTCTTCCTGTCTCACTTTCTTGGCTCTTTCTGTCTATCTTCTATCTTTCTGTCTCTTTCCTCTTTATTGAGGAAAGAGTACCTATTCATTATCTCTTACTGTCTCTCATTCTGTCTCTCTGCAACTATTTATTCTCTCTTTCTGTCTCTCTTTCTTCTCTCTTTCTTCTCTCTATCTGTATCTCTTTCTTCTCTCTTTCTGTATCTCTTTTTCTGTCTCTCTTCCTGTCTATATTTGTCACTCTTTCTGTCTCTCTTTCTTCTCTCTTTTTGCCTCTCTCTCTCTTCTTTCTTTCTGTCTCTGCATCGATGTATTCTCTCTTTCTGTCACTCTTCGTCTCTCTTTCCGTCTCTCTTTCTTCTTTCTTTCGTCTCTCTTTCTGTCGCTCTTTCTGTCACTCTTCAAGTCTCTCTTTCTGTCTCTCTTTCTTCTCTCTTTCTGTCTCTCTACCTGTCTCTATTTGTCACTCTTTCTGTCTCTCTCTCTCTCTCTCTCTCTCTACCTGTCTCTATTTCTGTCTCTCTTCCTGTCTCTCTACCTGTCTATATTTGTCACTCATTCTGTCTCTCCTTCTGTCTCTCTCTCTCTCTCTCTACCTGTCTCTATTTGTCACTCTTTCTGCCTCTCTCTACCTGTCTCTATTTGTCTCTCTTTCATCTCTCTTTCTGTCTCTCTTCCTGTCACTCTTCAAGTCTCTCTTTCTGTCACTCTTTCTGTCACTCTTCAAGTCTCTCTTTCTGTCTCTGCATCTATTTATTCTCTCTTTCTGTCACTTTTCAAGTTTCTTTCTGTCTCTCTTCCTGTCTTTTCTTTCTCTCTTCCTGTCTCTCTTTTTGTCTCTCTTCTCTATTTCTGTCTCTCTTTCCTCTCTCTTTCTGTCTCTCCTTCAGTCCCTTTTCTGGCTTTTCGTTCTAAGTCTCTCCTTATCTCTTTTTGTCTATCATTCTGTCTCTCTCTCTGTCTCTCTTTCTGTCTCTCTATCTGTCTCTCCTTCTCTATTCATGTCTTTCTTTATTCTTTCTTTCTTCTCAATTTCTATCTCTCTCTGTCTCTCTTTCTGTATGTCTCTCTGTCTCTCTTTCTGTATGTCTTTCTGTCTCTCTTTCTGTCTCTCTTCTCTCTTTCGTTCACTTTCTTTATCTCTTTCTTCTCTATTTCTGTCTCTCTTTCTTCTCTCTTCCTGTCTCTATCTGTCTCTATTCCTGTATCTCTTTTTGTCTCTCTTCCTGGCTCTCTTTCTGTCACTCTTTCTGTCTCGCTTTCCTTCCTCTTTCTTTCTGTCTCTCTTTCCTCTCACTTTCTGTCTCTCCTTCTGTCCCTTTTCTGGTACTTAAGACGGTGTATTTAATAAAGTAAAAAGGAGAAGTCCTTCAATACAAAAAATGGCAAATCCAAAAGGTGGTAGGAATAGCACAAAAAAGCCTCAAGAGATACTCAAAAACAAAAACAGAATTCCACAAGAGCATCCACCGGAATCGACAAGAATACACAGAACACTAGGGCTGGGTGCTAACATACAAACACAGAGCACAGAACTGAGGGAAACTAAGGGTTTAAATACAATCAGGGGAAACGAGGCACAGGTGCAAATAATAATGGGGAACAAGGGAAAAAACATGAGGTCAAAAAGCACAATGGGGGCATCTAGTGACCAACACCCGGAACAACCTTGGCCAAATCCTGACAGAATCCCCCCCCTAGGAACGGCTCCTGACGTTCCAACCAGCTCTCTCAGGGTGGAGGGCCCTGAACTGACGAATGAGGTCAGGGTCCAGGATGTCTTTGGCAGGAACCCAGGAGCGCTCCTCGGGACCGTAGCCTTCCCAGTCCACCAGATACTGCCAGGACCGCTGCACCCGGCGGGAATCCAGTATCCGATGGACGGTATAAGCCGGCTGGCCTCCAATGACACGAGGCGGAGGGGGAGGTCTGTCTGCCGGGACAAGGGGAGAAAAACAACAGGTTTTAACAATGAAATGTGAAATGTGGGATTAATCTTAAGGGATCTGGGTAAGTGTAGGCGATAAGAAACTGGGTTAACTCTCCTGGCAACCTTGAAGGGACCGATGTATTTTTGGGACAGCTTGCGAGACTCCACCCGTAGAGGTAAGTCTCTTGTGGAGAGCCAGACTCTCTGGCCGGGGCGCAGGGTAGGCCCGGGACGGCGACGTCTGTTGGCTTGTTGTTGGTACCTCTGTGAGGAACGCATAAGATTAAGATGGGTCTTCCTCCACATAAGCCGACAGCGTCTGACGAACTTCAAGGCTGAAGGCACTCTGACTTCTGCCTCCTGGTCCGGGAACAATGGAGGAGCATAGCCAAACTGACACTCGTGCGGGGACATACCAGTGGAGGAGGAGCGCAAGGTGTTGTGCGCGTATTCGGCCCAAACAATAAAGGATGACCATGTGGACGGGTTGTCACGAGTCATACATCGGAGGGTGGTTTCCAGCTCTTGATTCATCCTCTCTGTTTGGCCGTTGGACTCCGGATGGTACCCTGAAGATAGACTGGCAGAAGCCCCCATGAGTTGGCAGAAGGCCTTCCAAAACCTTGAGGCGAACTGGGGACCTCTGTCAGAAACCATATCTTGAGGAATGCCGAAGACTCGGAACACATGATTAATTACCAACTCAGCCGTTTCCTTGGCAGAAGGTAACTTAGTCAGAGGGACGAACCTGGCCGCCTTTGAAAACCTGTCGATTATGACTAGGATAGTAGTATTGCCATGGGATGGAGGAAGTCCAGTAATAAAGTCCAATGAGATATGGGACCAGGGTCTGTGGGGAACAGGTAAAGGGTGAAGGAGTCCTTGAGGGCGGAGGTGAGAAGATTTGCCCTGGCAGCACACGGGACAGGCATTGACGAAAGTGGCAACGTCTTCTCTTATGGTAGGCCACCAGAACTTACGCTGGATGAACTCCAAGGTGCGACCTACGCCCGGATGACAGGTGAGGCGAGAGGAGTGCCCCCACAGAAGGACCTGAGTCCTCACTGCCTTGGGGACAAACAACCGATTGGCAGGACCTCCTTTCGGGTCCGGTTCGCTAGCTTGAGCACGTCTCACGGTATCCTCAACTTGCCACGAGATCGGAGCCACAATCTTAGCAGCAGGAAGGACAGGCATGTCCGTGTCATCTCGAATGGCAGGAGCGTAGACTCGGGACAGGGCATCCGGTTTGAGATTCTTTGACCCGGGCCGATAGGTGAGGATAAACTGGAATCGATTGAAGAAAAGAGACCATCTAGCTTGTCTAGAGTTCAACCGCTTCGCCTGCTGGATATACTCCAGATTTTTGTGGTCCGTAAGCACTTGAAACGGGTGAGAAGCCCCCTCGAGCCAGTGTCTCCATTCCTTCAATGCCATCTTAACCGCTAGGAGTTCACGATCCCCCACATCGTAGTTCCTCTCAGTCGGGGTAAGCCGGTGTGAGAAGAAAGCGCACGGATGAAGCTTCTTGTCTTCACCCTCTGAGACAGGACAGCTCCAACACCAACCTCTGATGCGTCTACCTCCACCACAAATGGTTCATCCGTAGTCGGTAGTATCAGGATGGGAGCAGAGAGAACGCGCTGCTTGAGTCCTTGGAAGGCCGTCTCAGCTTCTCTTCCCCACAAAAACCTTGCATTGCCACCCTTGGTTAAAGCTGAGAGAGGGCTGCCACCAAGCTGAAGTTCTTGATGAACTTGCGGTAAAAGTTTGTGAAGCCCAGGAAACGCTGAACTTCTTTAACGGATTTGGGGGTGGGCCAATCCGCTACCGCCCCTACCTTCCTGGGGTCCATTTGGACTCGACCGGGTTCCACTACAAATCCCAGGAATTGTACTCGGGATGAATGGAATTCACATTTTTCCGGCTTAACGTACAGATGGCTGTCCAGGAGGCGTTTGAGTACTTGTCTGACATGCTTAGTGTGTTCTTGAAGGGAGCTCGAAAAGATGAGGATGTCATCCAAGTAAACGAACACAAATATGTTAAGCATATCCCTAAGCACATCGTTTATGAGCGCTTGGAACACCGCTGGGGCGTTGGTCAGGCCGAAGGGCATCACCAAGTATTCATAGTGACCAGTAGGCGCGTTGAAAGCGGTCTTCCACTCGTCACCAGGTCTGATCCGCACAAGATGGTATGCGTTCCGCAGGTCAAGCTTAGTGAAAACAACTGCTTCCTGGAGCAGCTCGAAGGCTGTGGCCATAAGGGGTAGCGGGTAACGGTTACGGACGGTTATGGCATTGAGTCCCCGGTAGTCGATGCAAGGACGTAATCCACCGTCTTTCTTGGCCACAAAGAAAAACCCTGCTCCCGCCGGGGAGGTGGATGGACGCATGAGGCCTGCTTCCAGAGCGTCCTTGATGTAGGTATCCATAGCAGCTCGTTCGGGTGGAGATAGGGAAAAGATCCGACCCCTGGGGGGCAAGTGCCCGGAAACAGGTCGATGGGGCAATCGTAAGGTCTATGGGGTGGTAGCATGGTGGCCCTCTGTTTGCTAAACACCAGTTTGAGGTCATGGTAACACTCGGGAACTCGGGTCAGGTCGATGGATTCTAAAGACTCGGGAGTAGAACTCGGGGAATTCTGGAAAATACAAGTAGCTTGGCACGTAGGACCCCACTGCTTGATAGTGCCCACAGACCAGTCGATGTGAGGGTTATGGCTGTGAAGCCAGGGGTATCCAAGGACGAGAGGGAACTCGGAACAGGAGATCAAATGAAAGTTCATCAATTCCTGGTGTTGTGAAACTGAAAGTCGCAAGGAGGTAGTGACATGAGTGACAAGTCCAGATCCCAAAGGGCTTCCATCCAATGTAGTGACCCTCATGGGTTCACTTAGAGGTTCAGAGGGAACGCCATTCTCCTTCGCCCAGACACCATCCATGAAGTTACCTGCGGCTCCAGAGTCTACCAAGGCTTGAAGGTGAAGCTTGTGGTTGTCCCAGGAGAGTGTGACTGGAATGAGCAGACGGGAGTTGGACGGATGGGAGGAGGTTATGTTTCCCGTTACAGTTCCCCCGGTCTGTACGGGACAGAGCGTTTCCCTGGAGCCCGGGACACGTGGAACGGAAATGGCCCGGTTTGCCGCAATATAGACAGCGTCGCTCCCTCATCCGGCGGTCTCTCTCAGCCTGGGAGATGCGTCCAATCTGCATGGGTTCCGATGGAGCCAGCGAGGATAAAGGTGGGGACTCGGAGCTGGGACTGATAGGGGCTAGAGGTCTACGGTTGAGTTCTCTCTCTCTCAGACGCTGGTCAATGCGTGAGGCCAACTTGATCAGGGACTCGAGATTGTCCGGTGGTTCCCGAGTGGCCAGTTCATCTTGGATAGTGTCGGAAAGGCCTTTCAGAAAGCACACCGTGAGCGCCTCGTTGTTCCAGCCACTTGCTGCTGCCACCGTGCGGAACTGGATGGCATAGTCCGTCACGCTGCGCCAACCTTGGTGGAGAGTCAGGAGCTGTTTGGCTGAGTCAGAACCACTGCTTGGGCCTTGAAACACTTGTTTGAATTCCTCAGCAAAGGCAGAGTAGCTGGCACAGCAGGAACTATGGGCATCCCACACAGCAGTAGCCCAGGCCAGGGCTTTTTCCGACAGCAGGGTGATGATATAAGCGATCTTAGACCGGTCGGTGGGAAACGACGAGGGTTGTAGCTCAAAGGAGAGAGAACATTGGGTGAGAAACCCTTTACAAGCACTTGGATCACCTGAGAACCGTTGGGGAGGTGGAAGACGAGGTTCAGCCAGGGGGTTAACTGCCAAGGGTACGTGAATCTGAGGTACTGGGACGGGAACTGTTGCCGGGGTAAGACGATTAGATATTTGCTTAATGGAAGTCAGCATCTCCGACAGAAGATGAGAATGTCTAGCCATTAAGGCCTCTTGCTGAACCAGGGCGGCTTCGTGGCGTTGGACAGTCTCCTGGTGGTGGGACAGCATGGCAAAAAGGTCCTGGGAACTGGCTGCCTCTGGGTTCATTTTTGGCTCTGTGTTTCTGTCAGGACCCGGTTACGAACCTGGGTCTCCGGAGTGAGAAACAGTCACTTAACTTCTTGAAACTCCCCAACCCGGATCCGGGTTTGTGACTAAGCCTCAGGCTCATTAGCATAACGCAACGTTAACGATTTCTGAAAATCGCAAATAAAATTAAATAATGCGTTTGCTCTCAAGCTTAGCCTTTTCTTAACAACACTGTCATCTCAGATTTTCAAAATATGCTTTTGAACCATAGAAATTGACTAATTTGTGTAAGAGTATGCAAAGCTAGCATAGCATTTTGTGTAGCATGTAGCACGCAACATTTTCACAAAAGCCAGATAACCAAATAAATAAAATCATTTACCTTTGAAGAGCTTCTGATGTTTTCAATGAGGAGACTCCCAGCCACATACCAAATGCGCAGTGTTTCCTGAAAGCGTCTGTGTGTAGGAGAAATCGTTCCGTTTTCTACATTGCGCCTGGCTACCGAAACGAACCGAAAATGCAGTCACCTACAACGTGAAACTTTTTCCGGATTAACTACATAATATCGACCGAAACATGGCAAACGTTGTTTGGAATCAATCCTCAAGGTGTTTTTTCACATATCTCTTCATTGACATGCAGTTCGTGGAAGCTTGCTTCTCTCTCTGTGCCCCATGGAAAAATACTGGCAGGTGACTTTTGTGCACCAATTTCGGCGCAGGACACCGGGCGGACACGTGGTAAATGTGGTCTCTTATGGTCAATCTTCCAACGATCTGCCTACAAATACGTCACAATGCTGCAGACACCTTGGGGAAACGACAGAAAGGGCAGACTCATTCCTCTTGCGTTCACAGCCATATAAGGAGATCATGAAAGACAGAGCCTCAAAAATCCTTGTCATTTCCTGGATGCCAAGTCATCTTGGTTTTGCCTGAAGCTCACGTTAATGGGCACGCACAGAGAAGATATTTGTATTTCTGGACACGTCAGAGTGTTTTCTTTCGAACAGTAGCAATTATATGCATAGTCGAGCATCTTTTTGTGACAAAATATCTTGTTTAAAACGGGAACGTTTTTCTTCCAAAAATGAAATAGCGCCACCATAAGTGTAAGAGGTTAACCAACTGAGCCACGAATAGTCAGCAGAACCCAGAAGATGAGGCAGACACAGCAGTACTTAAGACGGTGTATTTAATAAAGTAAAAAGGAGAAGTCCTTCAATACAAAAAATGGCAAATCCAAAAGGTGGTAGGAATAGCACAAAAAAGCCTCAAGAGATACTCAAAAACAAAAACAGAATTACACAAGAGCATCCACCGGAATCGACAAGAATACACAGAACACTAGGGCTGGGTGCTAACATACAAACACATAGCACAGAACTGAGGGAAACTAAGGGTTTAAATACAATCAGGGAAAACGAGGCACAGGTGCAGATAATAATGGGGAACAAGGGAAAAAACATGAGGTCAAAAAGCACAATGGGGGCATCTAGTGACCAACACCCGGAACAACCCTGGCCAAATCCTGACACTTTCTGTCTCTATTCCTGTCTCTCTTTCTGTCTCTATTTCTGTATCTAAGTATCTCCTTATCTCTTTCTATCTATCATTCTGTCTCTCTCTCTCTGTCTCTCTTTCTGTCTCTCTATCTGTCTCTTTCTCTTTTCTCTCTTTCTGTCACTTTCCAAGTCTCTTTCTGTCTCTCTTCCTGACTCTCTTTCTTCTCTCTTTTTGTCTCTCTTTCTGTCTCTCTTCCTGTCTCTCTATCTGTCTCTATTTGTCACATCTCTCCGTCTGTCTATCTTTCTGTCTCTTTCTGTCTCTTTCTGTCTCTATTCCTGTCTCTCTTTCTGTCTCTAAGTCTCTCCTTATCTCTTTTTGTCTATCATTCTGTCTCTCTCTCTGTCTCTCTTTCTCTATTCATGTCTTTCTTTATTCTTTCTTTCTTCTCAATTTATGTCTCTCTCTCTGTCTCTCTTTCTGTCTCTTTCTGTATGTCTTTCTGTCTCTCCATCTGTCTCTCCTTCTTCACTCTTTCTGTCTCTGTTTCTGTCTCTCCTTCTGTCCCTTTTCTGGCTATCGTTCTTCTCTCTGTCTCTCTTTCTGTCTCTCTTTCCGTCTATCATTATTCTATCTTTCTGTTTCTCTTTCTGTCTCTCTTTCATCTCTCCTTCTGTATCTCTTTCTTCTCTCTTTCTTCTCACTTTCTGTGTCTCTTCCTGAGTCTCTTTCTGTCTCTCTTTCTTCTCTCTTCCTGTCTCTCTTTCTGTATCTCTTTCTTCTCTCTTTCTTCTCACTTTCTGTGTCTCTTCCTGAGTCCATTCCTGTCTCTCTTTCTGTATCTTTCTTATCTCTTTCTGTGTCTCTTTCTGTGTCTCTTCCTGAGTCTCTTTCTGTCTCTCTTCCTGTCTCTCTTTCTGTCTCTCTTTCTGTGTGTGTGTGTGTTTGTGTTCAAAATGTTCAGTCTAGTAAATCAGCAGCATTAATTCCAGTCATTGCAATCTTAGGGCTGTATAATAATGCCTGATCCTGTGAGATTCTGTGACCTTGACCCACCTTCACAGAAACTCAGCCTCTCCTGCTGTTACATACAGGCTTCTTCTTTCACACCATGGACATTTCTAGAAGGTATGTGGAAATAATACATGCAAATGGACAATGGTTCAAATGTATTGAATAGGAGAAACCAGTGGCTGAAACGGTACACATCGCTTTCACTGTGATGCAAACATGTTTATTCTGATCCACACCATCAGTATGAGACAGATTATACAGTTGTATGTAGGGTTAGGGTTCCACACTGTCTCTGCTTACCCAGCAAGTTGAACCCCTTTTTGTTGTTTCTGTCAGTGTCCTGCTGTCGGCCTAGTCTCCCCGTCAGCCTGTTCAGCCAGTCATGTACAACATGTCATCACCATATACATTACTGTTCAGTAAAGCTAGCAGTAGGAGCCACACCTCTGTGTCTCCCCACTTACAGTGCCTTCAGAAATTATTCACACCCCTTGACTTTTTCCACATTTTGTTGTGTTTCAGCCTGTTTTTGTGTCACTGGCCTACATACAATATCCCATAATGTCAAAGTGGAAATATGTTTTTCAAAATGTTTACAAATTAATTAAAAATGAAAAGCTGAAACGTCAAGTCAATAAGTCTTCAACCCCTTTGTTATGGAAAGCATAAATAAGTCCAGGAGTACAAACGTGCTTAATTAACAAGTCACATCATAATTTGCATGGACTCACTATGTGTGCAATAATAGTGTTTAACATGATTTTTGAATGACTACCTCATCTCTATACCCCACAGATACAATTATCTGTATGGTCCCTCAGTCGAGCAGTGAATTTCAAAGACATATTCAAACACAAAGATAAAGGAGGTTTTCAAATGCCTCACAAAGAAGGGCACCCATATGTGGATGGGTAAAAGAGAGTGCAGACATTGAATACCAATTTTAAGCATGGTGAAGTTATTAATTACACTTGGATGATGTATCACAGCACCCAGTCACTACAAAGATACAGGAGTCCTTTCTAACTGAGGTGCCGGCGAGGAAGGAAACCAGATTTCAACATGAGGCCAATGGAGACTTTAAACCAGTTCCAGAGTTTAATGGCTGTGAAAGGAGAAAACTGAGGATGGGTCCAATACATTGTATTTACTCCACAATACCAACCTAATTGATAGAGTGAAAAGAAGGAAGCCTGTACGGAATGAAACATATTCCATAACACAAATCCTGTTTTCAATAAGGCACTAAAGTAAAACTGCAAAGATTGTGGAAAAGAAATGAACTTCATGTCCTGAATACAAAGCGCTATGTTGGGGGCAAATCCAACACAACACATCACTGAGTCCCACTCCTCATATTTTCAAGCAGGGTGGTGGCTGCATCATGTTATGGGTATACTTGTCATTGGCAAAGACTAGGGAGTTTTTTTAGGATAAAAAATAAACCGAATGTAGCTAATGCAGAAGCACAGGCAAAATCTTAGACACCGGGAGACAAATTCACCTTTCAGCAGGACAATAACCTAAACATAGATGACATTGAATGTTCCTGAATGGCCTAGTTATAGTTTTACATCAGCTTGAACATCTATGGAAAGACTTGAACATATCTATCTAGCAATGATCAGCAACCTACTTGACAGAGCTTGAAGAGTTTGTACAATCCAGGTGTCCAAAACTGTTAGAAACTTACCCAGAAAGACTCACAGCTGTAATTCCTACTCAGGGGTGTGAATACTAATGTAAATGAGATATTTATGTATTTAATCTTCAATAAATGTGCAAGAATTTCTAAAAAACATGTTTTCACTTTGTCATTATGTGTAAATGGCAGAGAAAAACATAATATATTTAATCAATTTTGAAATCTGTCTGTAACATAACAAAATGTGGAATAAGTCAAGGGGTATGAATACTTTCTGTTAGGAAAGTCTGTAGATGAGAGGTAATGAAGTGGACATACAGGCTTTCAGGGGGTATCAGCCTATCAGGGAGGGGTATCAGCTCTCCCTATCAGGGAGGGGTATCAGCTCTCCCTATCAGGGAGGGGTATCAGCTCTCCCTATCAGGGAGGGGTAACTGGTGGGGGGTAGCTGGGTAGGGGGTGTCTGCCTGCTGCCATCCCATAGGAACATCTGCTCTGAGTCTGTGACAGATGCAGAAGCTTCGAGGGAACGGATATGGGCTGTGGAGTGTGGGGGCCTTGCCTTATCAGCATTTTACCATTAGTGATTAATAGGGCTTTTCTCCCTATTTCATCTAGCTAATTTACTCTTTGACAAACCACTGAAATGGCTACTTTTAAACACTCCTTCACCAACACCAGTTGGAAGACTGACGGTTACACTCAGTCCAGCATTCAGAATGTGCTGATCCTAATTGGAAACCCTATGTAACACATACATTTTATTTGTGTAATGTTTCCTCCCCTCCCTCTTTCTCTCCTACATAAGGTTGTTCTTCCTGGTAATGAACAGTTTACCTCTAAACAGACCCATTCATGTCCTCCAATGAGAGATACATCCATTGGTTTATACCCGGGAAGACTCTGTCAATAAGAGATTGTGGTTCCGTTATGATTGGCTGCTGCTGGCTGGCAGATTTGTGTTGATTAGATGGCTTTAAGGAAGGCTGCTCATCATTTATTAGGGCTCATGGATTTGCACTGATGTCGTGATGCTTGTTGTTCTTTTTATGATCTTGGGTTTGTATTGCAGTGAACTGTGAAAATACATTTCCTGAGAACTTGTAAGACATCCACACATATGTTTTAGATTTTCCTGTTCTCATCACAAAAGTATTATATCTTGAAGAGTAGTACGTTCAACACATTAGTAACAAAAACATAGTGAAAGTGCCTTCGGAAAGTATTCAGACCCTTTGACTTTGTTCACATTTTGTTAAATTACAGCCTTATTCTAAAATATATTTTTTTTCTCATCAATCTACACACAATACCCCATAATGACAAAGAAAAAAGATGTTTTTTGAATTTTTTGCTAAATCATAAAAATACAAAACTGAAATAACACATTTTCACAAGTATCCATTTACTCAGTACTTTGTTGAAGCACCTTTAGCAGCAAATTACAGCATAGAGTCTTCTTGTGCATGACGCTACAAGCTTGGCACATCTGTATTTGGGGAGTTTCTGCCATTCTTCTCTGCAGATCCTCTCAAGCTCTGTCAGGTTGGATGGGGAGTGTTGCTGGACAGCTATTCTCAGGTTTCTCCCGAGATGTTCGATTGTGTTCAAGTCCAGGCTCTGGCCAGATCACTCAAGGACATTCAGAGACTTGTCCTGAAGCCACTCCTGCATTGTCTTGGCTGTGTGCTTAGGGTCGTTGTCCTGTTGGAAGGTGAACCTTCACCCCAGACTGAGGTCCTGAGCGCTCCAGAGCAGGTTTTCATCAAGGATCTCTCTGTACTTTACTCCGTTCATCTTTTCCTCGGTCCTGACTAGTTTCCCAGTCCCCGATGCTGGAAAACATCCCCACAGCATAATGCTGCCACCACCATGCTTCACTGTAGGAATGGTGCCAGGTTTCCTCCAGACATGACTCTTGGCATTCAGACCAAAGGGTTCAATCTTGGTTTCATCAGACCAGAGAATCTTATTTCTCATGGTCTGAGAGTCTTTAGGTGCCTTTAGGCAAACTCCATGCAGGCTGTCATGTGCCTTTTACTGAGCAGTGGCTTCTGTCTGGCCACTCTACCATAAAGGCTTGATTGGTGGAGTGCAACAGAGATGGTTGTCCTTCTGGAAGGTTCTCCCATCTCCACAGAGGAACTCTAGAGCTCTGTCAGAGTGACCATCGGGTTCTTGGCCACCTCCCTGACCAAGGCCCTTCTCCGCTGATTGCTCATTTTGGCTGGGCGGCCAGCTCTAGGAAGAGTCTTGGTGGTTCCAAACTTCTTCCATTTGATGGAGGCCACTGTGTTCTTGAGGACCTTCAATGCTGCAGCCATATTTTTATACCCTTCCCCAGATCTTTGCCTCAGGATGAGGTAACAGGAAACAGGATGCACCTGAGCTCAATTTTGAGTCTCATAGCAAAGGGTCTGAATACTTACAGTGCCTTGCGAAAGTATTCGGCCCCCTTAAACTTTGCGACCTTTTGCCACATTTCAGGCTTCAAACATAAAGATATAAAACTGTATTTTTTTGTGAAGAATCAACAACAAG